>NC_053024.1:635770797-635949343 GCF_003073215.2 Triticum urartu | reverse complement strand
AAGCTTGTTGTAGTACACAATTGGGAAGTTGTGGTAAGGCTCCACAGGACCAGCGCCACCAGAGCATCAACCATTACCGATGAAGAGAGTCATAAATCAGAAGGATCAAACCTGCAAACACATGAATGAAGCTTGGATCCAAACAAACCCTCCGAAGATGGACACCCAATTAATCCCGTGAGATTCGAAGGAAACGCGCGCGCGCACACACACACACACATTTGATGACGTTAGACGCGCCATTGGAACGGGGATCAAACATGGGAGACATTATTCCTACAGGGGGGGCGTAGCCACCTTCACATCGCCCCAACCAAGGTATCGAACCTCACACAAAGCATGGTCCCTTCAGTCCGCGGGGCCCGAGGTCCTCCGCACCTCCGCGGCCTAGAGGCCATCAGAGGCGAGGCGGACCGACGGGAGGAGGAGGAGGAAACCTAGAGGATATCTGGTTTTGATGTCAACAT
The DNA here is from genome assembly GCF_003073215.2 of Triticum urartu. Lineage (NCBI taxonomy): Eukaryota > Viridiplantae > Streptophyta > Magnoliopsida > Poales > Poaceae > Triticum > Triticum urartu. The sequence continues at coordinate 635,948,876 of NC_053024.1, read as the reverse complement.
TTGGTATTGCCAATACTTGGCAAGCCAACATTTGGCAATATCAAAAGTTGCCAAATTGGCAAGTAAACATGGTAACCAACCAAGCACTAGCCATGGCATTTGCAAAATGTTGGCATGTCAAATTTTGGCATCAAACCAATCATGCTTCTAATATCGTGAGAGTTTTTTATGGGGAGGAGGAAATCATCGCCCACGTTTAGGTTGTTCAGGGTTTGTGTCCTGCTTAGAAAGACGAGGCAACAACGGCTCTCTGAAGATGGAATAAGGCCCCCCCCCATCCCGGTGGTCCGTCTAGCGTCGTCGGAGGGCGTGTGGAGGTGTGTCCCTGGCAGATCTCGCGGTCGGCGTTTGTTTTAGGTGGATCTAGTTGTCTCCGGTCTTCGTTTTGTCCGTGTTTGTGTGTGTGTTCTGGTTGGATCCTTCCGATGTACGCTTCTCTTCATCGGCCTTTAAGGCCTTAGTGCCATGACTTAACGAATGTGTAACACAACAAGGTTTAGCTGAGTCCGATGAGGGATGGTTGATGACAGCGGCGCGCTCTAGTATTTGTAGTCGTCGGTGGTATACGGATATGGATGCAATTCTCACTGCTTATTGTGTTATTTGTACTAGCTTAATGTTTCATGAATGGATCGATAATCTATACCAATATAAAAAAACTCAAAATGGGCAGATCCAGATCATTTTGACTGTCAAATCATGTTATCTAGCGGTTCAAATCGCTCCAATGTTGAGCACCAAACATGTTTAACGCTCTAATTACCCATCACTGACATTGATTATAAACACGTTTTGACTCAACGCTATTCTTTGAAATCTGTCATGTAATTAATATCCTACAATTCCCGCGAAAAAGTAATTGATATCTTCCCAAATACCAACGTGCAACAGATATATCTTACCTAATATAACATACAATTAATATCCTATCTAATATAAACGTGCATTGCACGTACATTATTATTAGTTTTTCTAAAAACACAAAGGCTTTAATTCGTTCGCAATTCTATTTTTTTTTCTACTCAAAGGAGCGCACCTAACCCAAAATACAAGCACACAACAACCGTCCAGCCCGGAGCGGGGGCCAGCCATCCCAGCGCAGCACGGCCGGGAGGCTCCCCCACGTGCGCCATCTAGCAACGGGCCCCACCCTTCTTCTCTAACCAGAAGATCAAACGGGGCCCCACGCGATGACAGAGGAGCGAAGAATCACAACGCGCCCGACCCACCGACGGCGACCGTGGAACAAAAGAGCGGCCGGAGCCGCCGAGGTTGGTCCTCCTGTGTCCTCTCCTAGCTGTCCCTCCGCTGGGCCCCGCATGTCAGTGGCGGCAAGTGGGCCAGCCGACGGTCACGTGTGGGCCCGTCCGTCCTGCCTCGCCAAAGGGCCACGTTGTCCTCGCCTGGCTAGGCTGGGTATCTCCTGCGCCGCACGCCTGCACTGCACCCACCGGCCACCGTCACGGGAAAAACAGCACGGTGTTCCGTCCCACTCGTCCTCAACGAACATGGAACAGCCCCTTGATCTGATTTGATTTGAATAGAATAGAATAGACTAGGAACTGGAGATTGATCAGGATGTTAAATCTCTTTCTATATCTGGCGCTACTACGTACAGTATACTACCTCTGTTTCGGCGAATAGTCGTTCGCGTAGTTCTAGGTCGACGATTTAACTATCTAAATATACATTATATGTGATAAAAAATATATATTTAGAAACTACATCCATGTAGAAATTTAATGATATACTTTTATGACATATAACGCATATTTAATTCCTCAAATCGATGGTCTAGAACTACGTGAATGACTTATTCACCTAGACGGAGGTGGTATTATTTTGCAACATAAACTTTGAATTGAAAGAGGTGTTTAGTGTAGAAAGTCCAAGCAAGCAATCAATTGCAAAAGAGCCACGGCCCCCTCGCATCTGCACGACTAGTCCTGCTACCACAGCTAGCATGCTGAACTACCCTGGCAGACAGGGAAGCTTGACCAGACGCGCACACATGTTTTTCTCTCGTTCTCATCCCGTCGGACCGTCGCGGGCACCGTCGGCGCAACCGCAACGCGTACGTAGATTCCCCGGCTCCCACCGCCACCGGAGCACGGCCGGTGCAGGCACCGGTTTCTCAACTTTGTGGTTCGGCGTTGATGCCCAAGCATGCGTGCATGGCTGTGCCTCATATCCCGGGATTGGGATTAACTACTGGGACGGGACGCCGGCCCAGGCCAATCCCTTTCTTTTCCGCAGGAAGGTCGCATTTCCCGTGCGATCTCAGTTCGGCCGTCCACGGATACGAATGAATGAGATCGACTTTCCGTCTCTGGTCATTGGTCAATAACAACGTACGATCTCCCGCTTCCATTATATCGGCTCCCATATGAGCCAGCAGCGGCCCGGCTGCCTTCCGGTGACGGGCAGCGCCATCACCCATTCCAGCCTTCCAGGGGATGGGATGGACGGACCGACCACCGGACCCGTGCATTGACTCGCTTCCTACTGGCCGGGTCCTGTCCTCGTCACGGGCCTCGGATTCTCGGATGGTTCGGCGGAGCACGCACGTATGTACGTTGTTTTCAGCTCAGCTTTACCCCAGGAAACGACGACGGGACACAAGCGCAATTAGGCGGCTATCGTCAACACTATCCCACCACGGCAATTTCTCATGTTTTGACCCTTTTAGCAAAGAATTTCAGGATCAAGCCCTATTTTTTTTTAATCTGACCATTTTGCCATTGTCAGGGATCACGGCGGTAGGCATATACGGGCTACCGCCACTAGAGGTGGGCAGTAGGTTAACGGCGGCCGCCGTCAACCAGCCGCATTGAGGCCACGTGGCGTAATGGTCCTACCGCCACAGGTCGCGGCGATAGGCTAGCTAAGGTTACCGTCACAGGTCACGGCGGTAGGGTCGCACGCCATCGGTGCTGTGACGAGAAATGTGTTTCCCCAGGCGTTAGGGTACCACACCCTACCGCCGTAGGGCTCAGCGGCAGGGCCGCGCGCATGGCACTCAGTTCTGTGATGAGGAATGCATTTCCTCTGGCGGTAGGGTACCACACCCTACCGCCTTTATGCTTGGCAGTAGGGTGGCTGACCCTACCGCATGCTTCTCGGTGGTAGGGTGTCTGTCACTTATTTTTTACACAACTTCTTTGGTCCTTTCGGTGACAAAAATATAAACAACACAACAATTAGATAGCAAATATGATGGTCCACACATTGTAGATAGCAAATATGATGGTCTCACACATTGTACGTAGCAAATTGACATGTCAAATAGGTTCAACATAGTTTGAAAGTAGCAAAACGACATCGCAACAAAGCTTAAAGGTATCAAATAGACATCACTAGCATAGCATACAAGTTCTTGCTCACGACAAGTTGCACTAAAACGACATCACTAACATGACCTATCACTTGCTCCTGCCCCTCTTTGCGGTACGCTCCTCGTTTCTCTTCGAGCGGGTTTCGTCCGGCTTCTTCGTGCGACGACGAGGAACCGGTCTCTGAAACGGGGATGGGCTCAAAACATCTTGGTGTGGATGAGATACCCTCTTCCCCTGGCTTGGTTGCGTCGGTGGAGGCCCGTCATCGTGGTCATACTCCTCCTCCTCTTCCTCTTCCTCCTCGTCCTCCTCCTCTTCCTCTTCCTCCTCCATTTCTTCTTCCTCTTCCTCATGATCTTCTCCATCTTGCTGCTCAACAACACGAGATGATGAGGCTCCACCGGCGTGGCGCGATGAAGCGAAGGCACGCATCGCCCCTCCATGAGCAGGATCATGGACGCTGGCCGCGTGAGCGCACCCAAGCATACCCACTATCTTATGACAACGGGTCATGAATTTCTACGATAGTAAACAACCAAAAACATAATAAGGATCAACTCAAGTGTGCCCAGGGTTCACGGCGGTAAGCTTCTGTAATAGTATAACATGGGTAAGGAAGCTTGATGTTACCTTCATCGTATCCTTCATCTTGGTGTTGGATTCCACGGTTCGAGCCATCAATAATGCTTCTGTTGAGCTCCGAAGCCTGCACATTAAGCATTATGTTAAAGGCCAAGTTTTCACCCAACCGCTCATAGCTCAAATTAAATGAGAACACCACTTACCACTCTGTTCATCAGGGGCGCATACTCCTTGAAATCACCTTCGAGATCTCCGAGCCTGCCACGGTATGCTTTGTCCTCACTGTCATTCTTCTCCAATTCGACGATATCGTCTTCCTTCCACTGCGGCCTCAGGCGTATACGGTACTTGACACCATCGTCATACCACTTCATGTGGTCCCCGCGGGAGGCGATCAAGTCAGCCACTCTCCTCTCGCCGTCTTTGCAATACCTCCTCTCGTCCCATGCTTGCACGTGGTTGATAACCCACAAGTATAGGGGATCACAACAGTTTTCGAGGGTAGAGTATTCAACCCAAATTTATTGATTCGACACAAGGGGAGCCAAAGAATATTCTCAAGTATTAACAGTTGAGTTGTCAATTCAACCGCACCTGAAAGACTTAATATCTGCAGCAAAGTATTTAGTAGCAAAGTAATATGGAAGTAACGGTAGCAGTGGCAAAAGTAATAGTATTGGTTTTGTAGTGATTGTAACAGTAGCAATGGTAAAGTAACTAAGCAAAGATCAATATGTGAAAAGCTCGTAGGCAATGGATCATTGATGGATAATTATGTCGGATGCAATTCCTCATACAACAGTTATAACATAGGGTGACACAGAACTAGCTCCACTTCATTAATGTAATGTAGGCATGTATTCCGAATATAGTCATACGTGCTTATGGAAAAGAACTTGCATGACATCTTTTGTCCTACCCTCCCGTGGCAGCGGAGTCCTATTGGAAACTAAGGGATATTAATGCCTCCTTTTAATAGAGTACCAGACCAAAGCATTAACACTTAGTGAATACATGAACTCCTCAAACTACGGTCATCACCGGGAGTGGTCCCGATTATTGTCACTTCGGGGTTACCGGATCATAACACATAGTAGGTGACTATTGACTTGTAAGATAGGATCAAGAACTCACATATATTCATGAAAACATAATAGGTTCAGATCTGAAATCATGGCACTCGGGCCCTAGTGACAAGCATTAAGCATAGCAAAGTCATAGCAACATCAATCTTAGAACATAATGAATACTAGGGATCAAACCCTAACAAAACTAACTCCATTACATGATAAATATCATCCAACCCATCACCGTCTAGCAAGCCTACGATGGAATTACTCACGCACGGCGATGAGCATCATGAAATTGGTGATGGAGGAAGGTTGATGATGACGATGGCGACTGATTCCCCTCTCCGGAGCCCCGAACGGACTCCAGATCAGCCCTCCCGAGAGAGATTAGGGCTTGACGGCGGCTCCGTATCGTAAAACGCGATGAATCCTTCTCCTTGATTTTTTTTCTCCCCGAACATGAATACATGGAGTTGGAGTTGAGGTCGGTGGAGCATCAGGGGGCCCACGAGGTAGGGGGCGCGCCCAGGGGGGTAGGCGCGCCCCCACCCTCGTGGACAGGGTGTGGGCCCCCTGACGTTGATTCTTTCGCCAGTATTTTTTATATATTCCAAAAATATTCTCCGTTGATTTTCAGGTCATTCCGAGAATTTTTATTTCTGCACAAAAATAACATCATGGCAATTCTGCTGAAAACAACGTCGGTCCAGGTTAATTCCATTCAAATCATGCAAGTTAGAGTTCAAAACAAGGGCAAAAGTGTTTGGAAAAGTAGATATGTGATACGTCCATTTTGCATCATGCTTTTATATCAATATTTATTGCACTATGGGATGTTATTACACATTATGTCACAATACTTATGCCTATTCTCTCTTATTTTACAAGGTTTACATAAAGAGGGAGAATGCCGGCAGCTGGGGTTCTGGGCTGGAAGAGGAGCAAATTGATACGTCTTCAACGTATCTATAATTTTTGATTGCTCCATGCTATATTATCTACTGTTTTGGGCAATATTGGGCTTTATTATCCACTTTTACATTACTTTTGGGACTAACCTATTAACCAGAGGCCCAGCCCAGATTTGCTGTTTTATGCCTATTTCAGTGTTTTGAAGAAAAGGAATATCAGACGGAGTCGAAACGGAACGAAATCAACTGGAGAAGTTATTTTTGGAAGGAAACACACCTGATGGACTTGGACCCCACGTCAGAAGATACGGGAGCTGCCCACGAGGGTGGGGGGCGCGCCCCCCCTAGGGCGCGCCCCCTGCCTCGTGGGGCCCCCGTGGCTCCCCTGATGTGCTTCTTCTGCCTATATAACTCCATATACCCTAAAACTTCCAAAACGCAAGATAGATCACGAGTTCCGCCGTCAGAAGCCTCCGTAGCCACCAAAAACCAATCGGGGCCCTGTTCCGGCACCCTGCCGGAGGGGGGAACCCTCACCGGTGGCCATCTTCATCATCCCGGCGCTCTCCATGATGAGGAGGGAGTAGTTCTCCCTCGAGGCTAAGGGTATGTACCAGTAGCTATGTGTTTGATCTCTCTCTTGTGTTCTTGAGGTGATACAATCTTGATGTATCGCGAGCTTTGCTATTATATTTGAATCCTATGATGTTTCTTCCCCCCTCTACTCTCTTGTAATGAATCGAGTTTCCCCTTTGAAGTAATCTTATCGGATTGAGTCTTTAAAGACTTGAGAACACTTGATGTATGTCTTGCCGTGGATATCTGTGGTGACAATGGGATACCACGTGCCACTTGATGTATGTTAAAGTGACCAACTTGCGGGTTTCGTGACATTGGGAACCTATGCATAGGGGTTGGCACACGTTTTCGTCGTGATTCTCCGGTAGAAACTTTGGGGCACTCTTTGAGGTTCTATGTGTTGGTTGAATAGATGAATCTGAGATTGTGTGATGCATATCGTATAATCATACCCACGGATACTTGAGGTGACATTGGAGTATCTAGGTGACATTAGGGTTTTGGTTGATTTGTGTCTTAAGGTGTTATTCTAGTACGAACTCTAGGGCTGTTTGTGACAATTATAGGAATAGCCCAACGGATTGATTGGAAAGAATAACTTTGAGGTGGTTTCGTACCCTACCATAATCTCTTCGTTCGTTCTCCGCTATTAGTGACTTTGGAGTGACTCTTTGTTGCATGTTTAGGGATAGTTTTATGATCCAATTATGTTATTATTGTTGAGAGGACTTACACTAGTGAAAGTATGAACCCTAGGCCTTGTTTACCATCATTGCAATACCGTTTACGCTCACTTTTATCATTTGTTACCTTGCTGTTTTTATAATTTCAGATTACAAATACTCATATCTACTATCCATATACCACTTGTATCACCATCTCTTCGCCGAACTAGTGCACCTATACAATTTACCATTGTATCGGGTGTGTTGGGGACACAAGAGACTCTTTGTTACTTGGTTGCAGGGTTGCTTGAGAGAGACCATCTTCACCCTACGCCTCCTACGGATTGATAAACCTTAGGTCATCCACTTGAGGGAAATTTGCTACTGTCCTACAAACCTCTGCACTTGGAGGCCCAACAACGTCTACAAGAAGAAGGTTGTGTAGTAGACATCAAGCTCTTTTCTGGCGCCGTTGCCGGGGAGGTGAGTGCTTGAAGGCATATCTTTAGATCTTGCAATTGAGTCTTTTAGTTTCTTATTTTATCACTAGTTTAGTTTATAAAAGAAAACTATAAAAAATGGAATTGAGTTTGTCTCATACGCTTCACCTTCTTAATATCTTTCGTGAGTATGATGGAAAGGATAATTGTGCTCAAGTGCTAGAAGAAGAAATCTATAAAATGTTTGGCACTAAATATTTGAATGATGAGCATGATTGCAATGTTGTTAGTATGAATTCCTTGAATATCCATGATGCTAATGATATGCAAAGCCCAAGCTCGGGGAAGCTATGTTTGATGAAGATGATATTTTTTGTCCCCCAAGTTTTGATGAGCAAATTTATTATGATGAAAGCATGCCTCCTATATATGATGATTATTGTGATGACACGTATGCTTTGAAGAATAATAATAACAGTGAACTTTGTCATCTTGATCTTAATTTTCAATCACATGATAGTTATATTGTTGAGTTTGCTCCCACTATTATTCATGAGAAGAATTTTGCTTATGTGGAGAGTAGTAAATTTTCTATGCTTGTAGATCATGAAAAGAATGCTTTAGGTGCTGGTTATATTGTTGAATTCATTTATGATGCTACTGAAAATTATTATGAGGGAGGAACATATGCTTGTAGGAATTGCAATAATATCAAGTTTCCTCTCTATGTGCTTAAAGTTTTGAAGTTATGCTTGTGTTACCTTCCTATGCTAGTTGATTATTGTTCTCATAAGTTGTTTGATCACAAAATCCCTATGCATAGGAAGCATGTTAGACTTAAATGTGCTAGTCATATTCTTCATGATGCTCTCTTTATGTTTCAATTCTTATCTTTTATGTGAGCATCATTGAAATCATCATGCCTAGCTAGGGGCATTAAACGATAGCGCTTGTTGGGAGGCAACCCAATTTTATTTTAGTTCCTTGCTTTTTGTTACTGTTTAGTAATAAATAATTTATCTATCCTCTGTTTAGATGTGGTTTTATGTGTTTAATTAGTGTTTGTGCCAAGTAGAACCTTTGGGAAGACTTGGGGAAAGTCTTGTTGATCATGCTGTAAAAAACAGAAACTTTAGCGCTCACGAGAACTGCTGTCATTTTTATTTGGAGAGTGATATTTAGTTAATTCTTTTTGCAGATGATTAATAGATAAATTACTCAGGTCCAGCAATTTATTTGAGAATTTTATGAGTTCCATAAGTATACGTTTGATCCAGATTACTACAGACTGTTCTGTTTTTGATAGATTCTGTTTTTCGTGTGTTGTTTGCTTATTTTGATGAATCTATGGCTAGTAAAATAGTTTATAAACCATATAGAAGTTGGAATACAGTAGGGTTAACACCAATATAAATAAATAATGAGTTCATTACATTACCTTGAAGTGGTGATTTATCTTCTTATACTAACGGAGCTTACGAGTTTTCTGTTAAGTTTTGTGTTGTGAAGTTTTCAAGTTTTGGGTAAGGATTCGATGGACTATGGAATAAGGAGTGGAAAGAGCCTAAGATTGGGGATTCCCAAGGCACCCCAAGGTAATATTCAAGGATATCCAAGAGCCTAAGCTTGGGGATGCCCCGGAAGGCTTCCCCTCTTTCGTATTCGTTCATCGGTAACTTTACTTGGAGCTATATTTTTATTCGCCACATGATATGTGTTTTGCTTGGAGCGTCAATTTATTTTATTAGGATTTTCTTGATGTTATTTATAACAATGTTTTGCATCTTTTATTTCAATAAAAGTGGCATTGATAGCCCTTACTATGTCTATGTTACAAGTATACATGTTGCTGTTTGAAAACAGAAAGTTTACCGCTGTTGCAATAATTCCCTAGAAAAGTCAGAATGTGATAAAATGTTGAAACCTTTTGCATATTAAGCTCTGATAAATTTAATACAGTGGGAATTTTCTTTTATAATTTTTGGAGCTAGGGAAGTATGGATGTTGCAGCATTCTTTACAGACTATCCTGTTTAGACAGATTGCTGTTATGTCTGCATTGTTTGCATATGTTTGCTTCTTTAATTATTATATTTGAGTATAGGACTATTAAATATGCATAGGCATTTAGTATGCAATGTTGAATAATAATTTTAGTGATTTGCTACAGTAGAGTATGATAAGGTTTTGGCAATGATTTATACTAACTTATCTCACGAGTCCTTGTTGAGTTTTGTGTGGATGAAGCTTTTGAGATTTAGGGAGACCATGATATGAGAGGAATTAAGGAGACACAAAATCTCAAGCTTTGGGATGCCCAAGGCACCCAAAGATAATATTTCAAGAAGTCTCAAGCATCTAAGCTTGGGGATGCCCCGGTTGGCATCCCACCTTTCTTCTTCAACAATTATCGGTTAGTATCGGTTGATCCTAAGGTTTTGCTTCTTCACATGATGTTTGCTATTACTAGATGTAATTTTATTTTACTTTGCTTGCTGTTTGAATAGAATACCAAGATCTGAAATTATTAAATGTTAGAGAGTCTTACATAGTTGCATAATTATTCGACTACTCATTGATCTTCACTTATATCTTTCGGAGTAGTTTGTCATTTGCTCTAGTGCTTCACTTATATCTTTTAGAGCATGGTGGTAGTTTTATTTTGAAGAAATAGATGAACTATCATGCTTCACTTATATTATTTTGAGAGTCCTAATAGCATGGTAATTTGCTTAAAGTCCTAATATGCTAGGTATTCAAGAATAATAAAATTCTCTTATGAGTGTGTTGAATACTATGAGAAGTTTGATGCTTGATGATTGTTTTGAGATATGGAGATGGTGATATTAGAGTCATGCTAGTTGAGTAGTTGTGAATTTGAGAGATACTTGTGTGTTGAAGTTTGTGATTCCTGTAGCATGCACGTATGGTGAACCGTTATGTAACGAAGTCGGAGCATGAGGTGTTTATTGATTGTCTTCCTTATGAGTGGCGGTCCCGGACGAGCGATGGTCTTTTCCTCCCAATCTATCCCCCTAGGAGCATGCGCGTAGTACTTTGTTTCGATGACTAATGGATTTTTGCAATAAGTATGTGAGTTCTTTATGACTGATGTTGAGTCAATGGATTATACACACTCTCACCCTTCCACCCTTGCTAGCCTCTCTAGTACCGCGCACCTTTCGCCGGTACCATAAACCCACCATATACCTCCCTCAAAACAGCCACCATACCTACCTATTATGGCATTTCCATAGCCATTCCGAGATATATTGCCATGCAACTTTCCACCATTCCGTTCATCATGACACATTCATCATTGTCATATTACTTAGCATGATCATGTAGTTGACATTGTATTTGTGGCAAAGCCACCGTTCATAATTCTTTCATACTTGTCACTCTTGATTCATTGCATATCCCGGTACACCGCCGGAGGCATTCATATAGAGTCAACTTGTTCTAGTATCGAGTTGTATCATTGAGTTGTAAATAAATAGAAGTGTGATGATCATCATTCAATAGAGCATTGTCCCCCCCCCCCAAAAGGCCATAAAAAAGAAAGGCCAAATAAAAAAAATAAAGGCAAAATAAAAAAAGGAAAGGCCAAATAAAAAAATAAAAGGGACAATGCTACTATCCTTTTACCACACTTGTGCTTCAAAGTAGCACCATGATCTTCATGATAGAGAGTCTCCTATGTTGTCACTTTCATATACTAGTGGGAATCTTTCATTATAGAACTTGGCTTGTATATTCAAATGATGGGATTTCTCAAAATGCCCTAGGTCTTCGTGAGCAAGCGAGTTGGATGCACACCCACTAGTTTCTTTTGTTGAGCTTTCATACATTCATAGCTCTAGTGCATCCGTTGCATGGCAATCCCTACTCACTCACATTGATATCTATTGATGGGCATCTCCATAGCCCGTTGATACGCCTAGTTGATGTGAGACTATCTTCTCCCTTTTTGTCTTCTCCACAATCACCATTCTATTCCACCTATAGTGCTATGTCCATGGCTCACGCTCATATATTGCGTGAAGATTGAAAAAGTTTGAGAACATTAAAAGTACGAAACAATTGCTTGGCTTGTCATCGGGGTTGTGCATGATTTAAATATGTTGTGTGGTGAAGATGGAGCATAGCCAGACTATATGATTTTGTAGGGATAACTTTCTTTGACCATGTTATTTTGAAGAGACATAATTGCTTTGTTAGTATGCTTGAAGTATTATTATTTTTATATCAACATGAACTTTTGTCTTGAATCTTATGGATCTGAATATTCATGCCACAATTAAGAAGAATTACATTGAAATTACGCCAACTAGCATTCCACATCAAAAACTATCTTTTTATCATTTACCTACTCGAGGACGAGTAGGAATTAAGCTTGGGGATGCTTGATACGTCTCCAACGTATCTATAATTTTTGATTGCTCCATGCTATATTATCTACTGTTTTGGGCAATATTGGGCTTTATTATCCACTTTTATATTACTTTTGGGACTAACCTATTAACTGGAGGCCCAGCCCAAATTTGCTGTTTTATGCCTATTTCAGTGTTTTGAAGAAAAGGAATATCAGACGGAGTCGAAACGGAACGAAATCAACTAGAGAAGTTATTTTTGGAAGAAAACACACCTGATGGACTTGGACCCCACGTCAGAAGATACGGGAGCTGTCCACGAGGGTGGGGGGGTGCGCCCCCTAGGGCGCGCCCCCTGCCTCGTGGGGCCCCCGTGGCTCCCCTGACGTGCTTCTTCTACCTATATAACTCCATATACCCTAAAACTTCCAGAACGCAAGATAGATCGAGAGTTCCGCTGCCAGAAGCCTCCGTAGCCACCAAAAACCAATCGGGACCCTGTTCCGGCACCCTGCCGGAGGGGGGAACCCTCATCGGTGGCCATCTTCATCATCCCGGCGCTCTCCATGACGAGGAGGTAGTTCTCCCTTGGGGCTGAGGGTATGTACCAGTAGCTATGTGTTTGATCTCTCTCTCTCTCTCGTGTTCTTGAGGTGATACAATCTTGATGTATCGCGAGCTTTGCTATTATATTTGGATCCTATGATGTTTCTTCCCCCCTCTACTCTCTTGTAATGAATCAAGTTTCCCCTTTGAAGTAATCTTATCGGATTGAGTCTTTAAAGACTTGAGAACACTTGATGTATGTCTTGCCGTGGATATCTATGGTGACAATGGTATACCACGTGCCACTTGATGTATGTTAAAGTGACCAACTTGCGGGTTTCGTGACATTGGGAACCTATGCATAGGGGTTGGCACACGTTTTCGTCGTGATTCTCCGGTAGAAACTTTGGGGCACTCTTTGAGGTTCTATGTGTTGGTTGAATAGATGAATCTGAGATTGTGTGATGCATATCGTATAATCATACCCGCGGATACTTGAGGTGACATTGGAGTATCTAGGTGACATTAGGGTTTTGGTTGATTTGTGTCTTAAGGTGTTATTCTAGTCCGAACTCTAGGGCTGTTTGTGACAATTATAGGAATAGCCCAATGGATTGATTGGAAAGAATAACTTTTAGGTGGTTTTGTACCCTACCATAATCTCTTCGTTCGTTCTCCGCTATTAGTGACTTTGGAGTGACTCTTTGTTGCATGTTGAGGGATAGTTTTATGATCCAATTATGTTATTATTGTTGAGAGGACTTACACTAGTGAAAGTATGAACCCTAGGCCTTGTTTACCATCATTGCAATACCTTTTACGCTCACTTTTATCGTTTGTTACCTTGCTGTTTTTATAATTTCAGAATACAAATACTCATATCTACTATCCATATACCACTTGTATCACCATTGTTGGAAATATGCCCTAGAGGCAATAATAAAAGCATTATTATTATATTTCCTTGTTCATGATAATTGTCTTTATTCATGCTATAATTGTGTTATCCGGAAATCGTAATACATGTGTGAATAATAGACACCAACATGTCCCTAGTAAGCCTCTAGTTGACTAGCTCGTTGATCAACAGATAGTCATGGTTTCCTGACTATGGACATTGGATGTCATTGATAACGAGATCACATCATTAGGAGAATGATGTGATGGACAAGACCCAATCCTAAACATAGCACAAGATCGTATAGTTCGTTTGCTAGAGTTTTCCAATGTCAAGTATCTTTTCCTTAGACCATGAGATCGTGTAACTCCCGGATACCGTAGGAGTGCTTTGGGTGTACCAAACGTCACAACGTAACTGGGTGACTATAAAGGTATACTACGGGTATCTCCGAAAGTGTCTGTTGGGTTGACACGGATCAAGACTGGGATTTGTCACTCCGCATGACGGAGAGGTATCACTGGGCCCACTCGGTAATGCATCATCATAATGAGCTCAAAGTGACCAAGTGTCTGGTCACGGGATCATGCATTACGGTACGAGTAAAGTGACTTGCCGGTAACGAGATTGAACGAGGTATTGGGATACCGGCGATCGAATCTCGGGCAAGTAACATACCGATTGACAAAGGGAATTGTATACGGGATTGATTGAATCCTCGACATCATGGTTCATCCGATGAGATCATCGAGGAGCATGTGGGAGCCAACATGGGTATCCAGATCCCGCTGTTGGTTATTGACCGGAGAGCGATCTCGGTCATGTCTACATGTCTCCCGAACCCGTAGGGTCTACACACTTAAGGTTCGGTGACGCTAGGGTTGTAGGGATATGTATATGCAGTAACCCGAATGTTGTTCGGAGTCCCGGGTGAGATCCCGGACGTCACGAGGAGTTCCGGAATGGTCCGGAGGTAAAGAATTATATATAGGAAGTGCTATTTCGGGCATCGGGACAAGTTTCGGGGTCACCGATATTGTACCGGGACCACCGGAAGGGTCCCGGGGGTCCACCGGGTGGGGCCACCTGCCCCGGGGGGCCACATGGGCTGCAGGGGTGTGCGCCTTGGCCTACATGGGCCAAGGGCACCAGCCCCAAGAGGCCCATGCGCCTAGGGTTCAAGAAGGGAAGAGTCCCAAAGGGGGAAGGCACCTCCTAGGTGCCTTGGGGAGGAGGGATTCCTCCCTTGGCCGCCGCCCCCTAGGAGATTGGATCTCCTAGGGCCGGCGCCCCCCCCCCTTGGCCCTCCTATATATAGTGGGGAGATGGAGGACTTCTCACCCCACGCCTTTGGTGCCTCCCTCTCCCTCTCCAACACCTCCTCCTCCTCCATAGTGCTTGGCGAAGCCCTGCCGGAGTACTGCAGCTCCATCACCACCACGCCGTCGTGCTGCTGCTGGAGCCATCTTCCTCAACCTCTCCTTCCCCCTTGCTGGATCAAGAAGGAGGAGACGTTATGCTGACCGTACGTGTGTTGAACGCGGAGGTGCCGTCCGTTCGGCGCTAGGATCTCCGGTGATTTGGATCACGTCGATTACACCTTCCTCATCCCCGTTCTTTGAACGCTTTCGCGCGTGATCTACAAAGGTATGTAGATGCAATCCAATCACTCGTTGCTAGATGAACTCCTAGATGGATCTTGGTGAAACCGTAGGAATTTTTTTTGTTTTCTGCAACGTTCCCCAACAGTGGCATCATGAGCTAGGTCTATGCGTAGTTCTCTTGCACGAGTAGAACACAATTTGTTGTGGGCGTAGATGTTGTCAACTTTCTTGCCGCTACTAGTCTTATCTTGCTTCAGCGGTATTGTGGGATGAAGCGGCCCGGACCAACCTTACACGTACGCTTACGTGAGGCCGGTTCCACCGACTAACATGCACAAGTTGCATAAGGTGGCTGGCGGGTGTCTGTCTCTCCCACTTTAGTTGGAGCGGATTCGATGAAAAGGGTCCTTATGAAGGGTAAATAGAAGTTGACAAATCACGTTGTGGGTTTCACGTAGGTAAGAAAACATTCTTGCTAGAACCCTATTTCAGCCACGTAAAACTTGCAACAACAATTAGAAGACGTCTAACTTGTTTTTGCAGCAAGTGCTTTGTGATATGATATGGCCAAAGTTGTGATGAATGATGAATGATATATATGTGATGTATGAGATGTTCATGCTATTGTAATAGGAATCACGACTTGCATGTCGATGAGTATGACAACCGGCAGGAGCCATAGGAGTTGTCTTTATTTTTTGTATGACCTGCGTGTCATTGAGAAACGCCATGTAAATTACTTTACTTTATTGCTAAACGAGTTAGCCATAGTAGTAGAAGTAATAGTTGGCGAGCAACTTCATGGAGACATGATGATGGAGATCATGATGATGGAGATCATGGTGTCATGCCGGTGACAAGATGATCATGGAGCCCCAAGATGGAGATCAAAGGAGCTATGTGATATTGGCCATATCATGTCACTATTATTATTTGATTGCATGTGATGTTTATCATGTTTTGCATCTTGTTTATTTAGAACGACGGTAGTAAATAAGATGATCCCTCATAATAATTTCAAGAAAGTGTTCCCCCTAACTGTGCACCGTTGCGACAGTACGTTGTTTCGAAGCACCACGTGATGATCGGGTGTAAGATTCTAACGTTCACATACAACGGGTGTAAGACAGATTTACACATGCAAACACTTAGGTTGACTTGACGAGCCTAGCATGTACAGACATGGCCTCGGAACACAGAAGACCGAAAGGTCGAGCATGAGTCGTATAGAAGATACGATCAACATGAAGATGTTCACCGATGTTGACTAGTCCGTCTCACGTGATGATCGGACATGGCCTAGTTAACTCGGATCATGTTATACTTAGATTACTAGAGGGATGTCTATCTAAGTGGGAGTTCATTGTATAATTTGATTAGATGAACTTAATTATCATGAACTTAGTCTAAAATCTTTACAATATGTCTTGTAGATCAAATGGCCAACGTAGTCCTCAACTTCAACGCGTTCCTAGAGAAAACCAAGCTGAAAGACGATGGCAGCAACTATACGGACTGGGTCCGGAACCTGAGGATCATCCTCATAGCTGCCAAGAAAGATTATGTCCAACAAGCACCGCTAGGTGACGCACCCGTCCCACAGAACCAAGACGTTATGAACGCTTGGCAGACACGTGTTGATGACTACTCCCTCGTTCAGTGCGGCATGCTTTACAGCTTAGAGCCGGGGCTCCAAAAGCGTTTTGGGAGACATGGAGCATATGAGATGTTCGAAGAGCTGAAAATGGTTTTTCAAGCTCATGCCCGGGTCGAGAGATATGAAGTCTCCGACAAATTCTTCAGCTGTAAGATGGAGGAAAACAGTTCTGTCAGTGAGCACATACTCACTATGTCTGGGTTACATAACCGCTTGACTCAGCTGGGAATTAATCTCTCGAATGACGCGGTCATTGACAGAATCCTCCAGTTGCTTCCACCAAGCTACAAGAGCTTTGTGATGAACTTCAATATGCAGGGGATGGAAAAGACCATTCCCGAATTATTTGCAATGCTGAAATCAGCAGAGGTAGAAGTCAAAAAGGAACATCAAGTGTTGATGGTGAATAAAACCACTAAGTTCAAGAAAGGCAAGGGTAAGAAGAACTTCAAGAAGGACGGCAAGGGAGTTGCCGCGCCCGGTAAGCAAGCTGCCGGGAAGAAGCCAAAGAATGGACCCAAGCCCGAGACTGAGTGCTTTTATTGCAAGGGAAGTGGTCACTGGAAGCGGAACTGCCCCAAGTACTTAGCGGACAAGAAGGCCGGCAAAACGAAAGGTATATGTGATATACATGTAATTGATGTGTACCTTACCAGTACTCGTAGTAGCTCCTGGGTATTTGATACCGGTGCGGTTGCTCACATTTGTAACTCAAAACAGGAGCTGCGGAATAAGCAGAGACTGGCAAAGGACGAGGTGACGATGCGCGTCGGGAATGGTTCCAAGGTCAATGTGATCGCCGTCGGCACGCTACCTCTACATTTACCTACGGGATTAGTTTTAAACCTCAATAATTGTTATTTAGTGCCAGCTTTGAGCATGAACATTGTATCCGGATCTCGTTTAATACGAGATGGCTACTCATTTAAATCCGAGAATAATGGTTGTTCTATTTATATGAGAGATATGTTTTATGGTCATGCTCCGATGGTGAATGGTTTATTCTTAATGAATCTCGAGCGTAATGCTACACATATTCATAGTGTGAATACCAAAAGATGTAAGATTGATAATGATAGTCCCACATACTTGTGGCACTGCCGCCTTGGTCACATAGGTGTCAAACGCATGAAGAAGCTCCATGCTGATGGACTTTTAGAGTCTCTTGATTACGAATCATTTGACACGTGCGAACCATGCCTCATGGGTAAAATGACCAAGACTCCGTTCTCAGGAACAATGGAGCGAGCAACCAACTTATTGGAAATCATACATACTGATGTGTGCGGTCCAATGAGCGTTGAGGCTCGCGGTGGCTATCGTTATGTTCTCACCCTCACTGATGACTTGAGTAGATATGGGTATATCTACTTAATGAAACACAAGTCTGAAACCTTTGAAAAGTTCAAGGAATTTCAGAGTGAGGTTGAGAATCAACGTGACAGGAAAATCAAGTTCCTGCGATCAGATCGTGGAGGAGAATACTTGAGTCATGAGTTTGGCACACACTTAAGAAAATGTGGAATAGTTTCACAGCTCACGCCGCCTGGAACACCTCAGCGTAATGGTGTGTCCGAACGTCGTAATCGCACTCTATTAGATATGGTGCGATCTATGATGTCTCTTACCGATTTACCGCTATCTTTTTAGGGCTATGCTTTAGAGACTGCCACATTCACTTTAAATAGGGCTTCGTTGAAATCCGTTGAGACGACACCGTATGAATTATTGTTTGGGAAGAAACCTAAGCTGTCGTTTCTAAAAGTTTGGGGATGCGATGCTTATATCAAGAAACTTCAACCTGAAAAGCTCGAACCCAAGTCGGAAAAATGCGTCTTCATAGGATGCCCTAAAGAAACTATTGGGTATACCTTCTACCTCAGATCCGAAGGCAAGATCTTTGTTGCCAAGAATGGGTCCTTTCTAGAGAAAGAGTTTCTCTCGAAAGAAGTAAGTGGGAGGAAAGTAGACCTTGATGAAGTATTACCTCTTGAACCGGAAAATGGCGCAACTCAAGAAAATGTTTCTGAGGTGCCTGCACCGACAAGAGAGGAAGTTAATGATGATGATCAAGATACTTCAGATCAAGCTCCTACTGAAATTCGAAGGTCCACAAGGACACGTTCCGCACCAGAGTGGTACGGCAACCCTGTCTTGGAAATCATGTTGTTAGACAACGGCGAACCTTCGAACTATGAAGAAGCGATGGCGGGCCCGGATTCCGACAAATGGCTAGAAGCCATGAAATCCGAGATAGGATCCATGTATGAAAACGAAGTATGGACTTTGACTGACTTGCCCGTTGAGCGGCGAGCCATAGAAAATAAATGGGTCTTTAAGAAGAAGACAGACGCGGATGGTAATGTGACCATCTATAAAGCTCGGCTTGTCGCTAAGGGTTATCGACAAGTTCAAGGGATTGACTACGATGAGACTTTCTCATCGGTAGCGAAGCTAAAGTTCGTCCAAATCATGTTAGCAATTGCCGCATTCTATGATTATGAGATATGGCAAATGGACGTCAAAACGGCATTCCTTAATGGTTTCCTTAAGGAAGAATTGTATATGATGCAGCCAGAAGGTTTTGTCGATCCTAAGAATGCTGACAAGGTGTGCAAGCTCCAACGCTCGATTTATGGGCTGGTGCAAGCATCTCGGAGTTGGAACATTCGCTTTGATGAGATGATCAAAGTGTTTGGGTTTACGTAGACTTATGGAGAAGCCTGTGTTTACAAGAAAGTGAGTGGGAGCTCTGTAGCATTTCTCATATTATATGTAGATGACATACTTTTGATGGGAAATGATATAGAACTCTTGGACAGCATTAAGGCCTACTTGAATAAAAGTTTTTCAATGAAGGACCTTGGAGAAGCTGCTTATACATTAGGCATCAAGATCTATAGAGATAGATCAAGACGCCTCATAGGTCTTTCACAAAGCACATACCTTGATAAGATATTGAAGAAATTCAATATGGATTAGTCTAAGAAGGGGTGGTTCTTGCCTGTGTTACAAGGTGTGAAATTGAGCTCAGCTCAATGTCCGACCACGGCAGAAGATATAGAAGAGATGAGTGTCATCCCCTATGCCTCAGCCATAGGTTCTATTATGTATGCCATGCTGTGTACCAGACCTGATGTAAACCTTGCCGTAAGTTTGGTAGGAAGGTACCAAAGTAATCCCGGCAAGGAACACTGGACAGCGGTCAAGAATATCCTGAAGTACCTGAAAAGGACTAAGGAAATGTTTCTCGTTTATGGAGGTGACGAAGAGCTCGTCGTAAAAGGTTACGTCGACGCTAGCTTCGACACAGATCTGGATGACTCTAAGTCACAAACCGGATACGTGTATATTTTGAATGGTGGGGCAGTAAGCTGGTGCAGTTGCAAGCAGAGCGTCGTGGCGGGATCTACGTGTGAAGCGGAGTACATGGCAGCCTCGGAGGCAGCGCATGAAGCAATTTGGGTGAAGGAGTTCATCACCGACCTAGGAGTCATACCCAATGCGTCGGGGCCAATCAAGCTTTTCTGTGACAACACTGGAGCTATTGCTCTTGCCAAGGAGCCCAGGTTTCACAAGAAGACAAGGCACATCAAGCGTCGCTTCAACTCCATTCGTGAAAATGTTCAAGATGGAGACATAGAAATTTGTAAAGTCCATACAAATCTGAATGTAGCAGATCCGTTGACTAAACCTCTCCCTAGAGCAAAACATGATCAACACCAGAATTCCATGGGTGTTCGATTCATCACAATGTAACTAGATTATTGACTCTAGTGCAAGTGGGAGACTGTTGGAAATATGCCCTAGAGGCAATAATAAAAGCATTATTATTATATTTCCTTGTTCATGATAATTGTCTTTATTCATGCTATAATTGTGTTATCCGGAAATCGTAATACATGTGTGAATAATAGACACCAACATGTCCCTAGTAAGCCTCTAGTTGACTAGCTCGTTGATCAACAGATAGTCATGGTTTCCTGACTATGGACATTGGATGTCATTGATAACGAGATCACATCATTAGGAGAATGATGTGATGGACAAGACCCAATCCTAAACATAGCACAAGATCGTATAGTTCGTTTGCTAGAGTTTTCCAATGTCAAGTATCTTTTCCTTAGACCATGAGATTCGTGTAACTCCCGGATACCGTAGGAGTGCTTTGGGTATACCAAACGTCACAACGTAACTGGGTGACTATAAAGGTACTACGGGTATCTCAAAGTGTCTGTTGGGTTGACATGGATCAAGACTGGGATTTGTCACTCCGTATGACGGAGAGGTATACTGGGCCCACTCGGTAATGCATCATCATAATGAGCTCAAAGTGACCAAGTGTCTGGTCACGGGATCATGCATTACGGTACGAGTAAAGTGACTGCCGATAACGATTGAACGAGGTATGGGATACACGATCAGATCTCGGGCAAGTAACATACCGATTGACAAAGGGAATTGTATACGGGATTGATTGAATCCTCGACATCGTGGTTCATCCGATGAGATCATCGAGGAGCATGTGGGAAACATGGGTATCCAGATCCCGCTGTTGGTTATTGACCGGAGAGCCGATCTCGGTCATGTCTACATGTCTCCCGAACCCGTAGGGTCTACACACTTAAGGTTCGGTGACGCTAGGGTTGTAGGGATATGTAATGCAGTAACCCGAAATGTTGTGAGCCGGATGAGATCCCGGACGTCACGAGGAGTTCCGGAATGGTCCGGAGGTAAAGAATTATATATAGGAAGTGCTATTTCGCATCGGGACAAGTTTCGGGGTCACCGGATATTGTACCGGGACCACCGAAGGGTCCCGGGGGTCCACCGGGTGGGCCACCTGCCGGGGGCACATGGGCTGTAGGGGGTGCGCCTTGGCCTACATGGCCAAGGGCACCAGCCCAAGAGGCCCATGCGCAAGGAAGGGAAGAGTTCCCAAAGGGGAAGGCACCCCCTAGGTGCCTTGGGGAGGAGGGATTCCTCCCTTGGCCGCCGCCCCCCTAGGAGATTGGATCTCCTAGGGCCGGCGCCCCCCCTTGGACTCCTATATATATGTGGGGGATGGAGGACTTCTCACCCCACGCCTTTGGTGCCTCCCTCTCCCTCTCCAACACCTCCTCCTCCATAGTGCTTGGCGAAGCCCTGCCGGAGTACTGCAGCTCCATCACCACCACGCCGTCGTGCTGCTGCTGGAGCCATCTTCCTCAACCTCTCCTTCCCCCTTGCTGGATCAAGAAGGAGGAGACGTTACGCTGACCGTACGTGTGTTGAACGCGGAGGTGCCGTCCGTTCGGCGCTAGGATCTCCGGTGATTTGGATCACGTCGAGTACACCTTCCTCATCCCCGTTCTTTGAACGCTTCCGCGCGTGATCTACAAAGGTATGTAGATGCAATCCAATCACTCGTTGCTAGATGAACTCATAGATGGATCTTGGTGAAACCGTAGGAATTTTTTTTTGTTTTCTGCAACGTTCCCCAACAGTTTGCAGAGATGTGAAGAAACTAATCTTGTCTTGAATTGGGAAAAGTGCCACTTTATGGTTAATGAAGGTATTGTCTTGGGGCATAAAGTTTCTGAAAGAGGTATTGAAGTTGATAAAGCCAAGGTCGATGCTATTGAAAAGATGCGATGTCCCAAGGACATCAAAGGTATAACAAGTTTCCTTGGTCACGCCGGATTTATAGGAGGTTCATTAAGGACTTCTCAAAAATTTCTCGGCCTCTGACTAATTTATTGCAAAAAGATATACCATTTGTCTTTGATGATGATTGTGTAGAAGCATTTGAAATACTTAAGAAAGCATTAGTCTCTACACCTGTTGCTCAGCCACCTGATTGGAATTTACCCTTTGAAATTATGTGTGATGCTAGTGATTATGTTGTAGGTGTTATTCTAGGGGAAAGAGTTGATAAGAAATTAAATGTTATTCATTATGCTAGTAAGACTCTAGACAATGCTCAAAGAAATTATGCTACTACTGAAAAAGAGCTTTTAGCAGTTGTATTTGCTTGTGATAAGTTCAGACCTTATATTGTTGATTCTAAAGTAACTATTCACACTGATCATGTTGCTATTAAATACCTTATGGAAAAGAAAGATGCTAAACCTAGACTTATTAGATGTATTCTCTTGCTACAAGAATTTGATTTGCATATTGTTGATAGGAAAGGAGCTGAGAACCCCGTTGCAGACAACTTGTCTAGGTTAGAAAATATTCTTGATGACCCACTACCTATTGATGATAGCTTTCCTGATGAACAATTAAATGTTATAAGAACTTCTCGTAGTATTCCTTGGTATGCTGATTATGCTAATTACATTGTTGCTAAGTTTATACCACCTAGTTTTACATACCAGCAAAAGAAAAAGTTCTTCTATGATTTGAGGCATTACTTTTGGGATGACCCACATCTTTATAAAGAAGGAGTAGATGGTGTTATTAGACATTGTGTACCTGAGCATGAACAGGAACAGATCCTACGCAAGTGTCACTCCGAAGCTTATGGAGGACACCACGCTAGAGACAGAACTGCACATAAGGTATTGCAATCTGGTTTTTATTGGCCTACTCTCTTCAAGGATGCCTGTAAGTTTGTCTTGCCTTGTGATGAATGTCAAAGAATTGGTAATATTAGTAGACGACAAGAAATGCCTATGAATTATTCACTTGTTATTGAACCATTTGATGTTTGGGGCTTTGATTATATGGGACCTTTTCCTGCCTCTAATGGATACACACATATTCTAGTTGTTGTTGATTACGTTACTAAGTGGGTAGAAGCTATTCCAACTAGTAGTGCTGATCATAACACTTCTATTAAAATGCTTAAGGAAGTTATTTTTCCGAGGTTTGGAGTCCCTAGGTATTTAATGAGTGATGGTGGTTCACACTTTATTCATGGTGCTTTCCGTAAAATGCTTGCTAAGTATGATGTTAATCATAGAATTGCATCTCCTTATCACCCACAGTCTAGTGGTCAAGTAGAGTTGAGCAATAGAGAGCTCAAATTAATTTTGCAAAAGACTGTTAATAGGTCTAGAAATAATTGGTCCAAAAAACTTGATGATGCATTATGGGCTTATAGAACTGCATACAAAAATCCTATGGGTATGTCTCCGTATAAAATGGTTTATGGAAAAGCATGTCACTTACCTCTCGAACTAGAACATAAGGCATATTGGGCTATTAAAGAGCTCAACTATGATTTCAAACTTGCCGGTGAAAAGAGGTTATATGATATTAGCTCACTTGATGAATGGAGAACCCAAGCTTATGAAAATGCCAAGTTGTTTAAAGAAAAAGTTAAAAGATGGCATGACAAAAGGATACAAAAGCGTGAGTTTAATGTAGGTGATTATGTATTTCTATAAAACTCTCGTTTAAGATTTTTTGCAGGAAAACTTTTCTCTAGATGGGAAGGCCCCTATGTTATCGAAGAGGTCTATCGTTCCGGTGCCATAAAAATCAACAACTTCGAGGGCACAAATCCAAAGGTGGTAAACGGTCAAAGAATCAAACATTATATCTCAGGTAATCCCATAAATGTTGAAACCAATATTATTGAAACTTTAACCCCGGAGGTATACATAAGGGACACCTTCCAGACCGTTTCAGACTCCGAAAAGGAATAGGTATGTGCTACGGTAAGTAAACCGACTCCAAAACAATTTTAAGGCAATATTTCTCCGTTTTGGAATATTTAGAAAAATAGAAAAATAAGTAGCAGTCCGGGAAGGACACGAGGGCCCCACGAGGGTGGTGGGCGCGCCCTTGTTCTTGTTTCGAGCTGTTTTTCTGACATATCTAGGTTATCATGACGGCCCCAAGCGCCTCCAAGGACAAGTTCTTCGAGAAGGTCATCAACCCTTACCTCGCGGAGGTGCTGCAACACCCTCAAACCATTGAGTTGCGTGATGGGTTGCTGCACATCCGCGATGAAGAGGGACCAAAGGGGACCGGAAGCATGGAGACGAGGCTCGAAGCAGTGGAGCAACAAGTTTTCAAGTGCCATGGGATGGTGGAACGTGGACTCAACTCTAACCACATGATGATCGTGGAGTTCACTAGCAACCACAAGTTGGATGCTGACAACATCGGGGAGACTATCTTCAAGCTTCATGAGAATATCGAGCACCTCCAAGCCCAAATCTATGACCTACAAAACCAAAAGTGTGAGTATGAATATAGATTTGAGGATCCTGGAGACTCGATCATCTTTCTATGATGGAGAACCTATGCCTTGGAAGATGGACGCAAGGCCCGCATCATCTACAACACCTCCACCTTCTTCACCGACAAAGGAGATATAATCACATGGGTATGGGCACTCCCCTTGGCAACTGCCAAGCTTGGGGGAGGTGCCCCGGTATCGTATCACAATCACAACTCCTATCTTTACCGTTTTTTTCTTAGTTCGATCCTATAAGTAGTATCTTGATCTAGTAGAATAAAGTTTATGGAATGATCTAGTTTTGAGTTTGCTTTATGATCTCTCTTTGTAATCGAGTCCGTGAGCTATATATAATAAAGATTAGTGTTGAGTCAAGGGCTTGATTATTTTGCCATGATCTTGGGTGAATAAAAGAAAAGAGAAAAAGAATGAAAAGAAACAAAAAGTTCA
The DNA here is from genome assembly GCF_003073215.2 of Triticum urartu. Classification (NCBI taxonomy): domain Eukaryota; kingdom Viridiplantae; phylum Streptophyta; class Magnoliopsida; order Poales; family Poaceae; genus Triticum; species Triticum urartu. The sequence goes on along the minus strand of NC_053024.1, from coordinate 635,923,591 downwards.
TATTGATCTTATTGAGAGTAATGACTTCACATAGAAAGAGTATGATGATTAAAAGTTGTTAGGAGTTGGCAGACATAGCTTTGGTCATTGTTGCAATTAATAGGAAGTAATAAGGAAAGAGAGGTTTTCACATATAGATATATTATCATTGACATATTTTATGATTGGGAGCACTCATTAAAATATGACATGCTAAAGGGTTGATGTTGGACAAGGAAGACAACGTAATGAGTTATGTCTTTCTTATATCTGAGATAAAGTATGTTGTCATGGATCCTCTAACTTGTTGAGCTTGCCTTTCCCCCTCATGCTAGCCAAATTCTCAGCACCAAGTAGAAATACTACTTGTGCTTCCAAATACCCTTAAACCAGTTTTGTCATGAGAGTCCACCATATCTACCTATGGATTGAGTAAGATCCTTCAAGTAAGTTGTCATCGGTGCAAAGCAATAAAAATTGCTCTAAATATGTATGATTGATTGGTGTGGGAGAAATAAGCTTTATACGATCTTGTGATGTGGAAGTAATAAAAGCGACGGACTGCATAATAAAGGTTCATATCACAAGGGGCAATATAAAGTGACGTTCTTTCGCATTGAGATTTTGTGCATCAAACCATAAAAGCGCATGGCAACCTCTGCTTCCCTCTGCGAAGGGCCTATCTTTTATTATTATCTTCTACCTTATGCAAGAGTCACGGTGATCTTCACCTTTCCTTTTTCATTTTATCCTTTGGCAAGCTCAGCATGTTGGAAAGAACATGATATATATATATATATATATCTAATTGGATATAGGGGGCATGAATTATTATTGTTGACATTACCCTTGAGGTAAAAGGTTGTGGGTCAAAACTATAAGCCCCTATCTTTCTCTGTGTCCGATTAAAACTTCATAACCACAAGTATTGCGTGAGTGTTAGTAATTATGAAGGACTAAATGATAGTTGAGTATGTGGACTTGCTTTTTAGCTCTGACATAGACTCTTTCCGATGTTATGATAAATTGCAATTGCTTCAATGACTGAGATTATAGTTTGTCGGAGCCCAATAAGGTTTATGATTTATGCTTTTGCATTGTGAATAGATCATCACTTGAACATAAGTAATCATATGAAAAAATCTATATATGTTGCTGTTATGAGAATAATCATGATGCCTTCATGTCCGTATTTTATTTTTATCGACGCCTCTACCTCTAAACATGAGGACATATTTATTGTTATCGGCTTTTCGCTTGAGGACAAGCGAGGTCTAAGCTTGGGGGAGTTGATACGTCCATTTTGCATCATGCTTTTATATCGATATTTATTGCATTATGGATTGTTATTTCACTTTATGTCACAATACTTATGGCTATTCTCTCTTATTTTACAAGGTTTACATAAGAAGGGAGAATGCCGACAGCTGGAATTCTGGGCTGGAAAAGGAGCAAATATTAGAGACCTATTCTGCGCAACTCCAAAAGTCATGAAACTCCACGGAATATCTTAAAATAAATAAAGAAAAATCCTCGCCAAAGATGAAGTCCAGGGGGCCCACACCCTGCTCACGAGGGTGGGGGCGCGCCCCCCCTCCTAGGGTGTGCCCCCTACCTCGTGGGCCCCCTGGTGGGTCTCCGACGTCCATCTTCTACTATATGAAGTCTTTCGATGAGAAAAAATCAGAACGAACTTTTCGGGATGAGACTCCGTCGCCACGAGGCGGAACCTTGGCGGAACCAATCTAGAGCTCCGGCAGAGTTGTTCTGCCGGGGATACTTCCCTCCGGGAGGGGGAAATCATCACCATCGTCATCACCAACGCTCCTCTCATCGGGAGAGGGCAATCTCCATCAACATCTTCACCAGCACCATCTCATCTCCAAACCCTAGTTCATCTCTTGTATCCAATTCTTGTCTCAAAGTCCGGGATTGGTGCTAGTAGGTTGCTAGTAGTGTTGATTACTCCTTGTAGTTGATGCTAGTTGGTTTATTTGGTGGAAGATCATATGTTCAGATCCTATATGCATATTATTACCCCTCTGATTATGAACATGAATATGCTTTGTGAGTAGTTACGTTTGTTCCTGAGGACAAGGGAGAAGTCTTGCTATTAGTAGTCATGTGAATTTGGTATTCATTTGATATTTTGATAAGATGTATGTTGTCTAGCCTCTAGTGGTGTTATGTGAACGTCGACTACATAACACTTCACCATTATTTGGGCCTAGAGGAAGGCATTGGGAAGTAATAAGTAGATGATGGGTTGCTAGAGTGACAGAAGCTTAAACCCTAGTTTATGCGTTGCTTTGTAAGGGGCTGATTTGGATCCACATGTTTCATGCTATGGTTAGGTTTACCTTAATACTTTTGTTGTAGTTGCGGGTGCTTGCAATAGAGGTTAATCATAAGTGGGATGCTTGTTCAAGTAAGAACAGCACCCAAGCACTGGTCCACCCACATATCAAATTATCAAAGTATCGAACGCGAATCATACGAACGTGATGAAAACTAGCTTGACGATATTCCCATGTGTCCTCGGGAGCGCTTTTCCTTATATAAGAGTTTGTTCCGGCTTTTCCTTTGCTACAAAAAGGATTGGGCCACCTTGCTGCACTTTATTTACTTTTGTTACTTGTTGCTCGTTACAATTTACCTTATCACAAAACTATTTGTTACCACTTATTTTAGTACTTGTAGAGAATACCTTGCTGAAAACCGCTTATCATTTCCTTCTGCTCCTCGTTGGGTTCGACACTCTTACTTATCGAAAGGACTACGATAGATCCCCTATACTTGTGGGTCATCATTGCTCTGTCTGCAACAGGACAACTCAAAACAAAGACAAGAGATATTTGCGTGATACAGGAGTCAAAACCCCCGGGAGATTATATAATGAATTTTTACCGACCAAAATATGTGTCGTGTACGAAAACGGAGTCCGGAGAGCACCCGAGGTGCCCACGAGATAGGGGGCGCGCCCTCCACCCTCGTGGAGCCCTCGTGTCCTTCCCATACTACTGCTTAAATTTCTATTTTTCTAAATATTCCAAAACGGAGAAATATTGCCTTAAAACTGTTTTGGAGTCGGTTTACTTACCGTACCACATACCTATTCCTTTTCGGAGTCTGAAACATTTCGAAAAGTGTCCCTTATGTATTCCTCCGGGGTTACAGTTTCAATAACATTGGTTTCAACATTTATGGGATTACCTGAGATATAGTGTTTGATTCTTTGACCGTTCACCACCTTCGGATTTGTGCCTTCGAAGTTGTTAATTTTTATGGCACCGGAACGGTAGACCTCCTCAATAATGTAAGGACCTTCCCATTTAGAGAGAAGTTTTCCTGCAAAAAATCTTAAACGAGAGTTTTATAGCAATACATAATCACCTACATTAAACTCACGCTTTTGTATCCTTTTGTCATGCCATCTTTTAACTTTTTCTTTAAACAACTTGGCATTTTCGTAGGCTTGGGTTCTCCATTCATCAAGTGAGCTAATATCAAATAACCTATTTTCACCGGCAAGTTTAAAATCATAGTTGAGCTCTTTAATAGCCCAATAAGCCTTATGTTCTAGTTCGAGAGGTAAGTGACATGATTTTCCATAAAACATTTTATACGGAGACATACCCATAGGATTTTTATATGCAGTTCTATAGGCCCATAATGCATCATCAAGTTTTTGGACCAATTCTTTCTAGACCTATTAACAGTCTTTTGCAAAATTAATTTGAGTTCTCTATTACTCAATTCTACTTGACCGCTAGACTGAGGGTGATAACGAGATGCAATTCTATGATTAACATCATATTTAGCAAGCATTTTACGGAAAGCACCATGAATAAAATGTGAGCCACCATCAGTCATTAAATATCTAGGGACTCCAAATCTTGGAAAAATAACTTCTTTAAGCATTTTAATAGAAGTGTTATGATCAACACTACTAGTTGGAATAGCTTCTACCCACTTAGTAACGTAATCAACAACAACTAAAATATGTGTATAACCAGTAGAGGAAGGAAAGGGTCCCATGTAGTCAAAGCCCCAAACATCAAATGGTTCAATGACAAGTGAATAATTCATAGGCATTTCTTTACGTCTACTAATATTACCAATTCTTTGACATTCATTACAAGATAAGACAAACTTACGGGCATCCTTGAAGAAGTAGGCCAATAAAAACCAGATTGCAATACCTTATGTGCAGTTCTCTCTCTAGCATGGTGTCCTTCATAAGCTTCGGAGTGACACTTGCGTAGGATCTGTTCCTGTTCATGCTCAGGTACACAACGTCTAATAACACCATCTACTCCTTCTTTATAAAGATGTGGGTCATCCCAAAAGTAATGCCTCAAATCATAGAAGAACTTTTTCTTTTGCTGGTATGTAAAACTAGGTGGTATAAACTTAGCAACAATGTAATTAGCATAATCAGCATGCCATGGAGCAGTATGAGAAGCATTTATGACACTTAATTGATCATCAGGAAAGCTATCATCAATAGGTAGTGGGTCATCAAGCACATTTTCTAACCTAGACAAGTTGTCTGCAACAGGGTTCTCAGCTCCCTTTCTATCAACAATATGCAAATCAAATTCTTGTAGCAAGAGAACCCATCTAATAAGTCTAGGTTTAGCATCTTTCTTTTCCATAAGATATTTAATAGCAACATGATCAGTGTGAATAGTTACTTTAGAATCAACAATATAAGGTCTAAACTTATCACAAGCAAATACAACTGCTAAGAATTCTTTTTCAGTAGTAGCATAATTTCTTTGAGCATTGTCTAGAGTTTTACTAGCATATTGAATAACATTTAGTTTCTTATAAACTCTTTGTCCTAGAACAACACCTACAACATAATCACTAGCATCACACATAATTTCAAAGGGTAAATTCCAATCAGGTGGCTGAACAATAGGTGCAGAGATCAATGCTTTCTTAAGTATTTCAAATGCTTCTACACAATCATCATCAAAGACAAATGGTATATCTTTTGTAATAAATTAGTCAAAGGCCGAGAGATTTTTGAGAAGTCCTTAATGAACCTCCTATAAAAACCGGCATGACCAAGTAAACTTCTTATACCTTTGATGTCCTTGGGACATGGCATCTTTTCAATAGCATCAACCTTGGCTTTATCAACTTCAATACCTCTTTCAGAAACTTTATGCCCCAAGACAATACCTTCATTCACCATAAAGTGGCACTTTTCCCAATTCAAGACAAGATTAGTTTCTTCACATCTCTGCAGCAAAACTCGATCAAGATTGCTCAAGCAATCATCAAAAGAGGAACCATAGAGGAAAAGTCATCCATGAAAACCTCACAAAATCTTTTCACAAAAGTCAGAGAATATAGCCATCATGCATCTTTGAAAGGTAGCAGGTGCATTACATAAACCAAAAGGCATACATCTATAAGAAAAAGTACCAAAAGGGCATGTAAAAGTAGTCTTTGATTGATCTCTAGCCGACACAGGTATTTGAGAGAAACCAGAATAACCATCTAGAAAGCAATAGTGTGTATGTTTGCATAATCTTTCTAGCATTTGATCAATAAAAGGTAAGGGGTAATGATCTTTCTTAGTAGCTTTATTTAATTTGCGGAAATCAATTACCATCCTATAACCTGTGATAATTCTTTGTGGAATCAATTCATCTTTATCATTAGGAACAACAGTAATACCTCCCTTCTTAGGGACACAATGGACAGGACTTACCCACTGACTATCAGCAACGGGATAGATTATACCTGCCTCCAGAAGCTTGAGTATTTCTTTTCTTACCACTTCTTTCATTTTAGGATTCAGACGTCGTTGAGGATCACGAACTGGTTTGGCATCTGCTTCCAAATTTATTTTATGTTGACATAGAGTGGGACTAATGCCCTTAAGATCATCAAGAGTATATCCAATAGCAGCACGATGCTTCTTCAGAGTTTTCAATAATCTTTCTTCTTCATGCTCTGAAAGGTTAGCACTAATAATAACAGGATATATCTTCTTTTCATCAAGATAAGCATATTTAAGATTATCAGGCAAGGTTTAAGCTCAAACACGGGATCACCCTTGGGTGGAGGAGGATCCCCTAAAATTTCAACAGGCAAGTTGTGTTGCAGAATAGGTTCCTGTTTAAAGAATACTTCATCTATTTCCCTTCTTTCATTCATGAACATATCATTTTCATGGTCTAGCAAATAGTGTTCTAAAGGATCACTAGGAGGTACGGCAATAGAAGCAAGACCAATAATTTCATCCTTACTAGGTAATTCTTCCTCACGATGTTGTTTACTAAATTTAGAGAAATTAAACTCATGAACCATATCATCCAAGCCAATAGTAACAACATTCTTTTCGCAATCTATCCTAGCATTAACAGTGTTCAAGAAGGGTCTACCAAATATAATGGGACAAAAGCTATCTTGCGGAGAAGTAAGAACAAGAAAATCAGCAGGATATTTAGTTTTCCCACACAAGACTTCAACATCTCTAACAATTCCAATTGGTGAAATAGTATCTCTATTGGCAAGTTTAATTGTGACATCAATACCTTCTAACTCAGCAGGTGCAATTTCATTCTTAATTTCTTCGTATAAAGTATGCGGTATAACACTAGCACTCGCACCCATATCACATAAGCCATGATAACAATGATCTCCTATTTTAACAGAAATAACAGGCACGCCTACCACAGGTCTATGTTTATCTTTAGCACAAGGTTTAGCAATTCTAGCAGTTTCACCTTCGAACTGAATAACATGCCCATCAATATTATCAGACAAGAGATCTTTAACAATAGCAATATTAGGTTCTACTTTAACTTGCTCAGGAGGTGTATAAGTTCTAATATTGCTTTTACGAACAACAGTTGAAGCTTTAGCATGATCCTTTATTCTAACAGGGAAAGGTGGTTTCTCAACATAAGAAGTAGGAACAATAGGATCATTATAAGTGACAGTCTTTTCTTCAACTTTAATAGGTGCAGCTACTTTTACTTCTATGGGAGGATGATATTTAAACCACTTCTCCTTAGGGAGATCAACATAAGTAGCAAAAGATTCACAGAAAGAAGCTACTATCTCAGAGTCAAGTCCATATTTAGTGCTAAACTTACGAAAATATCGGTATCCATAAAAGATTTAACACAATCAAACTTAGGTGTCATACCTGACTCCTTACCTTCGTCGAGGTCCCAATCTTCAGAGTTGCGTTTAATTCTATCCAATAAATTCCATCTGAATTCAATAGTCTTCATCATAAAAGAGCCAGCACAAGAAGTATCGAGCATGGTGCGATTGTTTTCAGAAAGCCGAGCATAAAAACTTTGCATAATTATTTCTCTCGAGAGCTCATGATTGGGGCATGAATATAACATTGATTTAAGCCTCCCCCAAGCTTGAGCGATGCTTTCTCCTTCGCGAGGCCAGAAATTAATATATATAATTGCGATCACGATGAACAAGATGCATAGGGTAATACTTTTGATGAAATTCCAACTTCAATCTTTTATAGTTCCATGATCTCATATCATCACATAGCCTATACCATATCAATGCGTCTCCCTTCAAAGATAAAGGGAAGACCTTCTTCTTAGCAACATCATCGGGTATACCTGCAAGCTTAAATAATCCACAAACTTCATCCACATATATTAAGTGCTCATCAGGATGCTTTGTTCCATCTCCTGTAAAAGGGTTAGCTAGCAGTTTTTCCATCATACCCGAAGGAAATTCAAAAGGAGTTTCATTTTCAATAGGTTCAGTAGGTTGAGGAGCAACTCTTTGCTCTACTGGACGGGGTGAAGATACCCCGAACAAGCCCCTCAGAGAATTACTTTCCATAGTAGCAAGTGACAGTAAATTTCAGCACACTATATAAATTTTTCCTTACCAAATTCCACCTACCAAAGGCGCTACACTCCCCGGCAACGGCGCCAGAAAAGAGTCTTGATGACCCACAAGTATAGGGGATCTATCGTAGTCCTTTCGATAAGTAAGAGTGTCGAACCCAACGAGGAGCAGAAGGAAATGATAAGCGGTTTTCAGCAAGGTATTCTCTGCAAGTACTGAAATAAGTGGTAACAGATAGTTTTGTGATAAGATAAATTGTAACGAGCAACAAGTAACAAAAGTAAATAAAGTGCAGCAAGGTGGCCCAATCCTTTTTGTAGCAAAGGACAAGCCGGAACAAACTCTTATAATAGGAAAAGCGCTCCCGAGGACACATGGGAATATCGTCAAGCTAGTTTTCATCACGTTCATATGATTCGCGTTGGATACTTTGATAATTTGATATGTGGGTGGACCGGTGCTTGGGTGCTGTTCTTACTTGAACAAGCATCCCACTTATGATTAACCTCTATTGCAAGCATCCGCAACTACAACAAAAGTAGTAAGGTAAACCTAACCATAGCATGAAACATATGGATCCAAATCAGCCCCTTACGAAGCAACGCATAAACTAGGGTTTAAGCTTCTGTCACTCTAGCAACCCATCATCTACTTATTACTTCCCAATGCCTTCCTCTAGGCCCAAATAATGGTGAAGTGTTATGTAGTCGACGTTCACATAACACCACTAGAGGCTAGACAACATACATCTTATCAAAATATCAAACGGAATACAAATTCACATGACTACTAATAGCAAGACTTCTCCCTTGTCCTCAGGAACAAACGTAATTACTCACAAAGCATATTCATGTTCATAATCAGAGGGGTAATAATATGCATATAGGATCTGAACATATGATCTTCCACCAAATAAACCAACTAGCATCAACTACAAGGAGTAATCAACACTACTAGCAACCTGCTAGCACCAATCCCGGACTTTGAGACAAGAATTGGATACAAGAGATGAACTAGGGTTTGGAGATGAGATGGTGCTGGTGAAGATGTTGATGGAGATTGCCCTCTCCCGATGAGAGGAGCATTGGTGATGACGATGGTGATGATTTCCCCCTCCCGGAGGGAAGTATCCCCGGCAGAACAGCTCTGCCGGAGCTCTAGATTGGTTCCGCCAAGGTTCCGCCTCGTGGCGGCGGAGTTCCCGAAAAGTTCCTTCTGATTTTTTTCTCATCGAAAGACTTCATATAGCAAAAGATGGACGTCGGAGACCCACCAGGGGGCCCACGAGGTAGGGGGCGCGCCCTAGGAGGGGGGCGTGCCCCCCACCCTCGTGAGCAGGGTGTGAGCCCCCTGGACTTTATCTTTAGCAAGGATTTTTCTTTATTTATTTTAAGATATTCCGTGGAGTTTCATGACTTTTGGAGTTGCGCAGAATAGGTCTCTAATATTTGCTCCTTTCCAGCCCAGAATTCCAGCTGCCGGCATTCTCCCTTCTTATGTAAACTTTGTAAAATAAGAGAGAATAGCCATAAGTATTGTGACATAAAGTGAAATAACAGTGCATAATGCAATAAATATCGATATAAAAGCATGATGCAAAATGGACGTATCAAGCAACATGTCGTCCCAGGATTCGGAAGGAGAAAGCTACGTGGCTGATTACCTTGCAGATCCTAAGGTTTATGGGGACGTGGAGCATTGCAGTTGGACTACGGAAGAAGAAGAGGACTATGAACCCAAGGGAAAGGAGGAGACGAGCTCAGATGAAGATGAAGTCCCACTACCTCAACCTGGGGACACACATGTGGAGTTCAAAAAGTCAAGCCTCCCGGATAGGGTAAAGAAACCTAAGATCGAGTTTATCCCTTTTCGCCTCTTGCAGGAGAACAAACAGGAACTATGCAAAAAGATACTGAGCTTGGAGCAGGAGATCGAGGACCCAAGGGACCAAAATTCTGTCCTCAAACGCAAATTAAGGAAGAAGCCTACACCATCAACAAAATCACCACCATCTCCACCAGCAAAGAAGAATTGAGTATCTGGTATGGGCACTCCACTTGGCAACTGCCAAGCTTGGGGGAGTGCCCCGGTATCGTATCACCATCACTTTTATCTTTGCCGTTTTTTTAGTTCGATCCTTTTGGTAATATCTTGATCTAGTAGAATAAAAGTTCTTAGTATGATCTAGTCGTGAGTTTTGCTTTATTATCCTTCTATGTAATCGAGTCCATGAGCTATATAATAAAGATTAGTGTTGAGTCAAGGGCTTAATTATTTTGCCATGATCCTAAGTGAATAAAAGAAAAGAGAAAGAAATAAAAAGAAACAAAGAGATCATGTGAGTCTTATGGAGAGTAATGAGCTCACATAGAAGGAGTATGATGAATAAAAGTTGTTGAGGGTTGACAAACATAGTTTTGGTCATCGTTGCAATTAATAGGAAGTAATAAAGAAAGAGAGGTCTTCACATATAAATATACTATCTTGGACATCTTTTATGATTGTGAGCACTCATTAAAATATGACATGCTAAAGAGTTGACATTGGACAAGGAAGAGAACGTAATGTTTTCTTACATACGAGATGAATTATATTGTCTTAGATCTTCCAACATGATGAGCTTGCCTTTCCCCCTCATGCTAGCCAAATTCATTGCACCAAGTAGAGATACTACTTGTGCTTCCAAATACCCTTAAACCAGTCTTGCCATAAGAGTCCACCATATCTACCTATGGATTGAGTAAGATCCATCAAGCAAGTTGTCATCGGTGCAAGCAATAAAAATTTCTCTTTAAATATGTATGATTGATTGGTGTGGAGGAAATAAGCTTTATACGATCGTGTGATATGGAAGTAATAAAAGTGACAAACTGCATAATAAAGGTCCATATCACAAGTGGCAACATAAAGTGACGTTCTTTCGCATTAAGATTTTGTGCATCCAACCATAAAAGCGCATGACGACCTCTGCTTCCCTCTGCGAAGGGCCTATCTTTTACTTTTATCTCCTACATTGCATAAGAGTCATGGTGATTTTCACCCTTCCTTTTTACACTTTATCCTTTGGCAAGCACAATATGTTGGAAAGATCCTGGTATATATGGCTAATTGGATGTGAGTTTTCGAAAATTCTCCGGTTCCATGTTATTCGGAATGAGGTAACCTAGTGTTATTCGAAAATTCTCCGGTTCCATGTTATTCGGAATGAGTTTGTTAACAAGACTTGATCAACCTTGTTAATGGATTCCTTTTGATGATATTGAGAATGGATGAATTTAGAGAACACAACTCTCTGTACCCTCTTTCTACTTTCCGTTATTTATATTAAATAAAGTAAAAATAGTATTTTCTGTCTGTTATATGAATTATACATGCAATATAAAAATACCCTGAAAATAAAAGTTCTCCAAATGCCCTGAAATTTGAATATGTTTTTTCTGGAATATTTGAGAATATTTGGCACTAAGAACATAGCAGGGGGGCATCCACCTAACCACGAGGGTGGAGGGCGCGCCCTACCCCCTGGGCGCGCCCCGTGCCTCGTGGGCCCACGATGGCCCTCCTCCACTTATTCCTGCACCCACACACTCGTTCTTCCTCCCACAAAACCATTATCTAGCTCAAACTCGAGTCCAAGCTCATTTTGCTGCCATTTTCGATCTCCTTGCTCAAAGCACCTCTCACAAAACTGCTTGGGGGGATTGTTCCTTGGTATGTGACTCCTCCATTGGTCCAATTAGTTTTTGTTCTAGTGCTCTATTCATTGCAAATTTGTGCTTCCTAGGCGACCATGTTCTTGAGCTTGCATGTCAAATTTATATGGTCAAAAGTAGTTTTGGTGCATGATATTGCTTCTAGGCACTTGTAGGAGTAGTTGCTATCAATTTTGTTGAGTTTGGTTTACTTTTATTTGAAGTTACTAAAAATTTCAGAAATTTTTCAGAGGAAGAAATATGCTTAGGAAGATGTGCCAAGGTGGTTCTTCAAGGAAGCAAGGAGCGAGGCTTGCAATGCGTGATGCTGACGATGAGCCACCAAGGAACGCTCCAGTGCGGCCCTGTGAATGGCCTTCAGAGGACTTTATGGATCGAGCGGGAATCAAGGAAGAATTTAACGCATATTTGCGTAACGCTGATCTTGTGAGCTTCGAGGAGGAAAAGTGCCGCCAGTACCACTATCTCACTAGTTCCTTTGTGAGGAGGTTTGAATTTTCATCTTCATGAAATTCTCCAACTGTCCTGCTTGATCTTTATGAAAAATCTTATACGATGGACTTAGAGGATTTTACCACTGCTTGCAAATTTCCACAATGGGGTAGTGCTAGTGAACCTTGCAAATCTGAATTTAGAAATTTTCTTGCTAGTATAACTGTGGGTGAATCTAGAGATATAACACAAGCTACCATAGAGAGCATTCATTTTCCTGCTATACATTATTTTGCTCTCTTCATAGGTAGATGCATTAATGGTAAAGATGAAGCATGTCACATGTGTGTCCCTGACCTCAGTATTCTTAGGAGTGTTGTGTTAGGAGATAAATCTTATAATTTGGGAGCCATTGTTGCACGTAGGCTGCATCTTAATAGATTTAATGGAGATTTCTTTGGTGGAATTTATGCAACCCGCATAGCTAATTTTCTTGGTATAACCATACGTGAGGATGATATTGAGTTGCCTTCTGCTTATTTGGATTATGAGGCTCTGGTTCGTCATCAGTTTGTTGAGAGGAACGATCAGTTCCTCCAGTACCGACTAATCTTTGACAGACGACGCACCTATCACGTCGCTCTCCCTGCTTCTACTTTCTTTGACTTTCAGGCAAAAGGGAGATATTTTATAACAAGAGAGGAGGCGGAAGAGTATAAGAGGAGGGCTGAGATAGCTCGCCTCCAAGTTGCAGCCCACGATGCAATGACTGCTGCAACTCAGTATGACCCCAACTACAACTTTGGATATCCGCCAGGCCATCCGTGGCATTAGACCAACTTAGGCCAAAAGCCTAAGCTAGGAGAGTACATATTTCCCACTGACATTACATTCATGTTCACACACTCATTGCTAGTTGTCGGTGCTCATACTTTTTCATTGTATCATCCATACTAGTTTATTTCCTTTTTATGCTTTCTTCTTGTGTGTTTGATAAACCTTAAGAAAAACAAAAAAGTAGTTGTAGATTTTAGCTAGATTTAATTCCTATGCATGTAGTAGTAATTAAAAAGAAAACCCAAAAAGATTTCATGTTCTTCTTTTTGCTTGTTGGGAGCTTTCCTGTGTAAATAGTTTTATTTCTTTTCTTTGGGGGTCGATAGGAGAAGACCATTATTAAATTGTTGAAGTGGCTCTTATATGCATTATTGTTGATCTGACAAAAGAGCCCATATTGCCTTGTCTTCTCCTGTTTATTGAATGCTTGCAGATTCCAGCTTAGTCCAATGCATGTGCACTGTTATTATTATTCACATCATTCGGTCATGCAAGTGAAAGGCAATTATAATGATATATGATGGACTGATTGAGATGGGAGAAGCTGGTATGAACTCGACCTCTCTTGTTTTTGTAAATATGATTAATTCATCATTCCCGATTCAGCCTATTATGAATAAACATGTTTGCAATGACAACTAGAGATCATAGTTTCTCATGCCATGCTTAATTAGCTAGGAGCTTATAATGGTTTACCTTGCGTGCCGACATGCTATTAAAATGGTTGTGATATGGTATGATAGGGTGGTATCCTCTTTTGAACGATTTGGGTGGCTTGACTTGGCACATGTTCACGCATGTAGTTGAAACAAAATCAACATAGCCTCTACGATATTTATGTTCATGGTGCATTATATCCTACTCATGCTTGCATTCGGTGTTGATTAATTTTAATGCATGTTCATGACTGTTGTCGCTCTCTAGCTGGTCACTTCCCAGTCTTTTTCTAGCCTTCACCTGTACTAAGCAGGAATACTGCTTGTGCATCCAATCCCATAAACCCCAAAGTTATTCCATATGAGTACACCATACCTACCTATATACGGTATCTACCTACCGTTCCAAGTAAATTTCTATGTGCCAAACTCTAAATCTTCAAATAAATATCCTGTTTTGCATGCTCGAATAGCTCATGTATCAACTAGGGTTGTCCTTATCTTCCATGTTAGGCGGGTTATTCTCAAGAGGAGTGGACTCCGCTCCTCACTCACGAGAAAATGGCTGGTCACCGGGATGCCCAGTCCCATGCTTTATGCAAACTAAATCAAAATAATTGTAAACAAAACTCCCCCTGGGACTCTTGTTAGTTGGAGGCACTCGTTGTTTCGAGCAAGCCATGGATTGATGCTTGTTGGTGGAGGGGGGGTATAAACTTTACCATTCTGTTTGGGAACCGCCTATAATGTGTGTAGCATGGAAGATATCGCCATCTCTTGGTTGTTATGTTGACAATGAAAGTATACCGCTCAAAATATTATTCACCTCTATTTCAAAACCAAGCTCTGGCACCTCTACAAATCCCTGCTTCCCGTTGCGAAGGGCCTATCTATTTACTTTTATGTTGAGTCATCTCCCTCTTATTAAAAAGCACCCGCTGGAGAGCACCTCTGTCATTTGCATTAATTACTGATTAATTTACATTGAGTATGACTTGACTAGATCTCTTTTACCATGAATTACAATGTTTAGTCAGTCCTTGATCTTTAAAGGTGCTCTGCATTTATGTTTTGCGGTCTCAGAAAGGGATAGCGAGATATTATCTTGTTATATCATATTATGATTGTTTTGAGAAGGTGTTGTCATCCGAGATTTATTATTATTGCTCGCTAGTTGATTATGCCATTGATATGAGTAAACATGAGACCTATGTGTTATTGTGAATATGGTTAGTCTATAATCTTTGCTGAAAACTTGAATGCTGGCTTTACATATTTACAACAACAAGAGCAAATAGAGTTCGTAAAAGTTTTTCTTTATCACTTTCAGTTTATCAACTAAATTGCTTGAGGACAAGCAAAGGTTTAAACTTGGGGGAGTTGATACGTCTCTGTCGTATCTACTTTTCCAAACACTTTTGCCCTTGTTTTGGACTCTAACTTGCATGATTTGAATGGAATTAACCCGGACTGACGCGGTTTTCAGCAGAATTGCCATGGTGTTATTTATGTGCAGAAACAAAAGTTCTCGGAATAACCTGAAACTTTACAGACTATTTTTGGAAATAATAAAAAATCCTGGCAAAAGATCAAGACCAGGGGGCCCACACCCTAGCCACGAGGGTGGGGGTGCTCCTGCCCCCCCGGGTGCGCCCCCTACCTCGTGGCCCACCTGGAGCTCCTCCGACATCAACTCCAACTCTATATATTCACTTTCGGGGAGAAAAAAAAATCAAGGAGAAGGATTCATCGCGTTTTACGATACGGAGCCGCCGCCAAGCCCTAAAACCTCTCGGGAGGGTTGATCTGGAGTCCGTTCGGGGCTCCGGAGAGGGGAATTTGTCGCCATCGTCATCATCAACCATCCTCCATCACCAATTTCATGATGCTCACCACTGTGCGTGAGTAATTCCATCGTAGGCTTGCTGGACGGTGATGGGTTGGATGAGATTTATCATGTAATCGAGTTAGTTTTGTTAGGGTTTGATCCCTAGTGCCATGATTTCAGATCTAAACCTATTATGTTTTCATGAATATATGTGAGTTCTTGATCTTATCTTGCAAGTCTATAGTCACCTACTATGTGTTATGACCCGACAACCCCGAAGTGACAATAATCGGGACCACTCCCGATGATGACCGTAGTTTGAGGAGTTCATGTATTCACTATGTGTTAATGCTTTGGTCCGGTACTCTATTAAAAGGAGGCCTTAATATCCCTTAGTTTCCGCTAGGACCCCGCTGCCATGGGAGGGTAGGACAAAAGATGGCATGCAAGTTCTTTTCCATAAGCACGTATGAGTATATTCGGAATACATGCCTACATTATATTGATTAATTGGAGCTAGTTCTGTGTCACCCTATGTTATGACTGTTACATGATGAACCGCATCCGGCATAATTCTCTATCACTGATCCATTGCCTACGAGCTTTCCATACATTGTTCCCCGCTTATTTAGTTTTCCGTTGCTATTGTTACAATCACTACAAAATACCAAAAACATTACTTTTGTTATCATTACCTTTTGCTACCGTTACCACTACTATCATATTACTTTGCTACTAAATACTTTGTTGCAGATATTAAGTTTCCAGGTGTGGTTGAATTGACAACTCAGCTGCTAATACTTGAGAATATTCTTTGGCTCTCCTTGTGTCGAATCAATAAATTTGGGTTGAATACTCTACCCTCAAAAACTGTTGCGATCCCCTATACTTGTGGGTCATCGGCCGTCCGTATCTTCCATGTTAGGCGGGTTATTCTCAAGAGGAGTGGACTCCGCTCCTCACTCACGAGAAAATGGCTGGTCACCGGGATGCCCAGTCCCATGCTTTATGCAAATCAAATCAAAATAACTGTAAACAAAACTCCCCCTAGGACTGTTGTTAGTTGGAGGCACTCGTTGTTTCGAGCAAGCCATGGGTTGATGCTTGTTGGTGGAGGGGGAGTGTAAACTTTACCATTCTGTTTGGGAACCGCCTATAATGTGTGTTGTTGGAAATATGCCCTAGAGGCAATAATAAAATGATTATTATTATTATATTTCCTTGTTCATGATAATTGTCTGTTATTCATGCTATAATTGTGTTATCCGGAAATCATAATACATGTGTGGATACATAGACCATAACATGTCCCTAGTGAGCCTCTAGTTAACTAGCTCGTTGATCAATAGATAGTCATGGTTTCCTGACTATGGACATTGGATGTCATTGATAATGGGATCACATCATTAGGAGAATGATGTGATGGACAAGACCCAATCCTAAGCATAGCACAAGATCGTGTAGTTCGTTTGCTAGAGCTTTTCCAATGTCAAGTATCATTTCCTTAGACCATGAGATCATGTAACTTCCGGATGCCGTAGGAGTGCTTTGGGTGTACCAAACGTCACAACGTAACTAGGTGACTATAAAGGTATACTACAGGTATCCCCGAAAATATCTGTTGGGTTGAGACGGATCGAGACTGGGATTTGTCACTCCATATGACGGAGAGGTATCTCTGGGCCCACTCGGTAATGCATCATCATAATGAGCTCAATGTGACCAAGTGTTTGGTCACGGGATCATGCATTATGGTACGAGTAAAGTGACTTGCCGGTAACGAGATTGAACGAGGTATTGGGATACCGACGAACGAATCTCGGGCAAGTAATGTACCGATTGACAAAGGGAATTGTATACGGGATTGATTGAATCCTCGACATCGTGGTTCATCCTATGAGATCATCGTGGAACATGTGGGAGCCAACATGGGTATCCAGATCCCGCTGTTGGTTATTGACCGGAGAATCGTCTCGGTCATGTCTGCGTGTCTCCCGAACCCGTAGGGTCTACACACTTAAGGTTTGGTGACGCTAGGGTTGTAGAGATATTAGTATGCGGTAACCCGAATGTTGTTCGGAGTCCCGGATGAGATCCCGGACGTCACGAGGAGTTCCCGAATGGTCCAGAGGTGAAGATTTATATATAGGAAGTCCAGTTTCGGCCATCGGGAAAGTTTCGGGGGTAATCGGTATTGTACCGGGACCACCGGAAGGGTCCTGGGGGTCCACTGGGTGGGGCCACCTATCCCGGAGGGCCCCATTGGCTGAAGTGGGAGGGGAACCAGCTCCTGGTGGGCTGGTGCGCCCCCCATGGGCCTCCCCCTGCGCCTAGGGTTGGAAACCCTAGGGGTGGGGGGCGCCCCACTTGGCTTGGGGGGCAAGTCCCCCTCGGCCCCGGCCCCCTTGGAGATCCCATCTCCTAGGGCCGGCGCCCCCTAGGGGATAGTGGGGGGAGGGTGGGCAGCCGCACCCAAGTCCTTGGCGCCTCCCTCTCCCCTCGTAACACCTCTCTCTCTCGTTGGAGCTTGACGAAGCCCTGCCGAGATCACCGCTGCTTCCACCACCACGTCGTCGTGCTGCTGGATCTCCATCAACCTCTCCTTCCTCTTGCTGGATCAAGAAGGAGGAGACGTCTTCCCAACCGTACATGTGTTCAACGCGGAGGTGCCGTCCGTTCGGCGCTTGGTCATCGGTGATTTGGATCACGACGAGTACGACTCCATCAACCCCGTTCTCTTGAACGCTTCTGCTCGCGATCTATAAGGGTATGTAGATGCACTCCCCTCTCCCTCGTTCCTAGATGACTCCATAGATTGATCTTGGTAATGCGTAGAAAATTTTAAAATTATGCTATGTTCCCCAACAGTGGCATCATGAGCTAGGTCTATGCGTAGTTTCTATGCACGAGTAGAACACAAGGTGTTGTGGGCGTTGATTTTGTCAATTTACTTGCCATTACTAGTCTTATCTTGATTCGGCGGCATCGTGGGATGAAGCGGCCCGGACCGACCTTACACGTACGCTTACGTGAGACTGGTTCCACCGACTGACATGCACTAGTTGCATAAGGTGGCTAGCGGGTGTCTGTCTCTCCCACTTTAGTCGGATCGGATTCGTTGAAAAGGGTCCTTATGAAGGGTAAATAGAAATTGGCATATCACATTGTGGTTTTGGCATAGGTAAGAAACGTTCTTGCTAGAAACCTATAGCAGCCACGTAAAAAACTTGCAACAACAATTAGAGGACGTCTAACTTGTTTTTGCAGCATGTGCCTTGTGATGTGATATGGCCAAAAGGATGTGATGAATGATATATGTGATGTATGAGATTGATCATGTTCTTGTAATAGGAATCACGACTTGCATGTCGATGAGTATGACAACCGGCAGGAGCCATAGGAGTTGTCTTAATTTATTTTATGACCTGCGTGTCAACATAAACGTCATGTAATTACTTTACTTTATTGCCAAACCGTTAGCCATAGTAGTAGAAGTAATAGATGACGAGACAACTTCATGAAGACACGATGATGGAGATCATGATGATGGAGATCATGGTGTCATGCCGGTGACGATGATGATCATGGCGCCCCGAAGATGGAGATCAAAAGGAGCAAATGATATTGGCCATATCATGTCACTATTTGATTGCATGTGATGTTTATCATGTTTTTGCTTCTTATTTGCTTAGAACGACGACAGTAAATAAGATGATCCCTCACAATAATTTCAAGAAAGTGTTCCCCCTAACTGTGCGCCATTACGAAAGTTCGTTGTCTCGAAGCACCACGTGATGATCGGGTGTGATAGATTCTAACATTCACATACAACGGGTGTAAGCCAGATTTACACATGCAAAACACTTAGGTTGACTTGACGAGCCTAGCATGTACATACATGGCCTCGGAACACAAGAGACCGAAAGGTCGAACATGAGTCGTATGGAAGATACGATCAACATGGAGATGTTCACCGATGATGACTAGTCCGTCTCACGTGATGATCGGACACGGTCTAGTTGAGTCGGATCATGTATCACTTAGATGACTAGAGGGATGTCTAATCTGAGTGGGAGTTCATTAAATAATTTGATTAGATGAACTTAATTATCATGAACTTAGTCTAAAAACCTTTGCAAAATGTCTTGTAGATCAAATGGCCAACGCTCATGTCAACCTAAACTTCAACGCGTTCCTAGAGAAAACCAAGCTGAAAGATGATGGCAGCAACTATACGGACTGGGTCCGGAACCTAAGGATCATCCTCATAGCTGCCAAGAAAGCATATGTCCTACAAGCACCGCTAGGTCAAGCACCCATCCCAGAGAACCAAGATGTTATGAACGCTTGGCAGTCACGTGCTGATGATTACTCCTTCGTTTAGTGTGGCATGCTTTACAGCTTAGAACCGGGGCTCCAAAAGCGTTTTGAGCAACACGAAGCATATGACATGTTCGAAGAGCTGAAAATGGTTTTCCAAGCTCATGCCCGGGTCGAGAGATATGAAGTCTCCGACAAGTTCTACAGTTGTAAGATGGAGGAAAATAGTTCTGTCAGTGAGCACATACTCGAAATGTCTGGGTTGCACAACCGCTTGTCCCAGCTGGACATTAACCTCCCGGACGAGGCGGTCATTGACAGAATCCTTCAGTCGCTCCCACCTAGCTACAAGAGCTTTGTGATTAACTACAATATGCAGGGGATGGTGAAAACTATTCCTGAAGTATTTTCAATGCTGAAATCAGCGGAGGTGGAAATCAAAAAGGAACATCAAGTGTTGATGGTCAATAAAACCACTAGTTTCAAGAAAGGCAAGGGTAAGAAGAACTTCAAGAAGGACGGCAAGGGAGTTGCCGTGCCCGGTAAATCAGTTGCCGGGAAGAAGCCAAAGAATGGACCCAAACCTGAGACTGAGTGCTTTTATTGCAAGGGAAAGGGACACTGGAAGCGGAACTGCCCCAAATACTTAGCGGACAAGAAGGCCGACAACACTAAAGGTATATGTCATATACATGTAATTGATGTGTACCTTACCAGTACTCATAGTAGCTCCTGGGTATTTGATACCGGTGCGGTTGCTCATATTTGTAACTCAAAACAGGAGCTGCGGAATAAGCAGAGACTGGCGAAGGACGAGGTGACGATGCGCATCAGGAATGGTTCCAAGGTCGATGTGATCGCCGTCGGCACGCTACCTCTACATTTACCTACGGGATTAGTTTTAAACTTCAATAATTGTTATTTAGTGCCAGCTTTGAGCATGAACATTGTATCCGGATCTCGTTTAATACGAGATGGCTACTCATTTAAATCCGAGAATAATGGTTGTTCTATTTATATGAGAGATATGTTTTATGGTCATGCTCCGCTGGTCAATGGTTTATTCTTAATGAATCTCGAACGTGATGTTACACATATTCATAGTGTGAATACCAAAAGATGTAAGATTGATAATGATAGTCCCACATATTTGTGGCACTGCCGCCTTGGTCACATCGGTGTCAAACGCATGAAGAAGCTCCATACAGATGGACTTTTGGAGTCTCTTGATTTCAAATCATTTGACACGTGCGAACCATGCCTCATGGGTAAAATGACCAAGACTCCATTCTCCGGAACAATGGAGAGAGCAACCAACTTATTGGAAATTAAACATACTGATGTGTGCGGTCCAATGAGCGTTGAGGCTCGCGGTGGCTATCGTTATGTTCTCACTCTCACTGATGACTTAAGTAGATATGGGTATGTCTATTTGATGAAATACAAGTCTGAGACCTTTGAAAAGTTCAAGGAATTTCAGAATGAGGTAGAGAATCAACGTGACCGAAAGATAAAATTCTTACGATCAGATCATGGGGGAGAATATTTAAGTCATGAATTTGGTACGCACTTAAGGAAATGTGGAATCGTTTCACAACTCACGCCGCCTGGAACACCTTATCGTAACGGTGTGTTCGAACATCGTAATCACACTCTATTGGATATGGTGCGATCTATGATGTCACTCACTGATTTACCGCTATCATTTTGGGGATACGCTCTAGAGACAGCTACATTCACTTTAAATAGGGCACCGTCTAAATCCGTTGAGACGACACCGTATGAATTATGGTTTGGGAAGAAACCTAAGCTGTCATTTCTAAAACTTTGGGGATGCGATGCTTATGTCAAGAAACTTCAACCTGAAAAGCTCGAACCCAAGTCGGAAAAATGCGTCTTCATAGGATACCCAAAGGAAACCATTGGGTATACCTTCTACCTCAGATCCGAAGGCAAGATCTTTGTTGCCAAGAACGGGTCCTTTCTGTAGAAAGAGTTTCTCTCGAGAGAAGTAAGTGGGAGGAAAGTAGAACTCGATGAAGTACTGTCTCTTGAACCGGAAAGTAGCGCAGCTCAGGAAGATGTTCCTGTGGTGCCTGCACCGACTAGAGAGGAAGTTAATGATGATGATCAAGGTACTTCGGATCAAGTTGCTACTAAACTTCGAAGGTCCACAAGGACACGTTCCACACCAGAATGGTACGGCAACCCTGTCCTGGAAATCATGTTGTTAGACAACGATGAACCTTCGAACTATGAAGAAGCAATGGCGGGCCCAGATTCCAACAAATGGCTTGAAGCCATCCAATCCGAGATAGGATCCATGTATGAAAACAAAGTATGGACTTTGACAGACTTGCCCGATGATCGGCGAGCGATAGAGAATAAATGGATCTTTAAGAAGAAGACGGACGCAGATGGTAATGTTACCATCTATAAGGCTCGACTTGTCGCTAAGGGTTATCGACAAGTTCAAGGGGTTGACTACGATGAGACCTTCTCACCCGTAGCAAAGCTGAAGTCCGTCCGAATCATGTTAGCAATTGCCGCATACTATGATTATGAGATATGGCAAATGGACGTCAAAACGGCATTCCTTAACGGCTTTCTTAAGGAAGAATTGTATATGATGCAGCCAGAAGGTTTTGTCGATCCTAAGAATGCTAACAAGGTATGCAAGCTACAACGCTCCATCTATGGGCTGGTGCAAGCATCTCGGAGTTGGAACATTCGCTTTGATGAAATGATCAAAGCGTTTGGGTTTATGCGGACTTATGGAGAAGCCTGCGTTTACAAGAAAGTGAGTGGGAGCTCTGTAGCATTTCTCATATTATATGTGGATGACATACTTTTGATGGGAAATGATATAGAACTTTTGGACAGTATTAAGGCCTACTTGAATAAGTGTTTTTCAATGAAGGACCTTGGAGAAGCTGCTTACATATTAGGCATCAAGATCTATAGAGATAGATCGAGACGCCTCATAGGTCTTTCACAAAGCACATACCTTGATAAGATATTGAAGAAGTTCAATATGGATCAGTCCAAGAAGGGGTTCTTGCCTGTGTTGCAAGGTGTGAAATTGAGCTCAGCTCAATGTCTGACCACGGAAGAAGATAGAGAAAAGATGAGTGTCATCCCCTATGCCTCAGCCATAGGGTCTATCATGTATGCCATGATGTGTACCAGACCTGATGTAAACCTTGCCGTAAGTTTGGTAGGAAGGTACCAAAGTAATCCCGGCATGGAACACTGGACAACGGTCAAGAACATCCTGAAGTACCTGAAAAGGACTAAGGATATGTTTCTCGTATATGGAGGTGATAAGGAGCTCGTCGTAAAGGGTTACGTCGACGCTAGCTTCGACACAGATCTGGATGACTCTAAGTCACAAACCGGATACGTGTATATTTTGAATGGTGGGGCAGTAAGCTGGTGCAGTTGCAAGCAAAGCGTCGTGGCGGGATCTACATGTGAAGCGGAGTACATGGCAGCCTCGGAGGCAGCGCATGAAGCAATCTGGATGAAGGAGTTCATCACCGACCTAGGAGTCATACCCAATGCGTCGGGGCCGATCACTCTCTTCTGTGACAACACTGGAGCTATTGCCCTTGCCAAGGAGCCCATGTTTCACAAGAAGACCAGGCACATCAAGCGTCGCTTCAACTCCATTCGTGAAAATGTTCAAGATGGATACATAGATATTTGCAAAGTACATACGGATCTGAATGTCGCAGATCCGTTGACTAAACCTCTTCCACGAGCAAAACATGATCAACACCAGAACTCTATGGGTGTTCGATTCATCACAATGTAACTAGATTATTGACTCTAGTGCAAGTGGGAGACTGTTGGAAATATGCCCTAGAGGCAATAATAAAATGATTATTATTATATTTCCTTGTTCATGATAATTGTCTGTTATTCATGCTATAATTGTGTTATCCGGAAATCATAATACATGTGTGGATACATAGACCATAACATGTCCCTAGTGAGCCTCTAGTTAACTAGCTCGTTGATCAATAGATAGTCATGGTTTCCTGACTATGGACATTGGATGTCATTGATAACGGGATCACATCATTAGGAGAATGATGTGATGGACAAGACCCAATCCTAAGCATAGCACAAGATCGTGTAGTTCATTTGCTAGAGCTTTTCCAATGTCAAGTATCATTTCCTTAGACCATGAGATTGTGTAACTCCCGGATTCCGTAGGAGTGCTTTGGGTGTACCAAACGTCACAACGTAACTGGGTGACTATAAAGGTATACTACAGGTATCCTCGAAAGTATCTGTTGGTTGGCACGGATCGAGACTGGGATTTGTCACTCCGTATGACGGAGAGGTATCTCTAGGCCCACTCGGTAATGCATCATCATAATGAGCTCAATGTGACCAATTGTTTGGTCACGGGATCATGCATTACGGTATGAGTAAAGTGACTTGCCGGTAACGATATTGAACGAGGTATTGGGATACCGACGATCGAATCTCGGGCAAGTAATGTACCGATTGACAAAGGGAATTGAATACGGGATTGATTGAATCCTCGACATCGTGGTTCATCCAATGAGATCATCGTGGAACATGTGGGAGCCAACATGGGTATCCAGATCCCGCTGTTGGTTATTGACCGGAGAATCGTCTCGGTCATGTCTGCGTGTCTCCCGAACCCGTAGGGTCTACACACTTAAGGTTCGGTGACGCTAGGGTTGTAGAGATATTAGTATGCGGTAACCCGAAAGTTGTTCGAAAACCCGGATGAGATCCCGGACGTCACGAGGAGTTCTGGAATGGTCCGGAGGTGAAGATTTATATATAGGAAGTCCAGTTTCGGCCATCGGGAAAGTTTCGGGGGTAATCGGTATTGTACCGGGACCACCGAAAGGGTCCCGGGGGTCCACCGGGTGGGGCCACCTATCCCGGAGGGCCCCATGGGCTGAAGTGGGAGGGGAACCAGCTCCTGGTGAGCTGGTGCTCCCCCCATGGGCCTCCCATCTCCTAGGGCCGGCGCCCCCCCTAGGGGCCCTATATATAGTGGGGGGGAGGGAGGGCAGCCGCACCCAAGTCCTTGGCGCCTCCCTCTCCCCTCATAACACCTCTCTCTCTCTCTCGTTGGAGCTTGGCGAAGCCCTGCCGAGATCACCGCTGCTTCCACCACCATGCCATCGTGCTGCTGGATCTCCATCAACCTCTCCTTCCCCTTGCTGGACCAAGAAGGAGGAGACGTCTTCCCAACCGTACGTGTGTTGAACGCGGAGGTGCCATCCGTTCGGCGCTTGGTCATCGGTGATTTGGATCACGACGAGTACGACTCCATCAACCCCGTTCTCTTGAACGCTTCCGCTCGCGATCTACAAGGGTATGTAGATGCACTCCCCTCTCCCTCGTTGCTAGATGACTCCATAGATTGATCTTGGTGATGCGTAGAAAATTTTAAAATTATGCTACGTTCCCCAACATGTGTAGCATGGTAGATATCGCCATCTCTTGGTTGTTATGTTGACAATGAAAGTATACCGTTCAAAATATTATTCACCTCTATTTCAAAACCGAGCTCTGGCACCTCTACAAATCCCTGCTTCCCTTTGCGAAGGGCCTATCTATTTACTTTTATGTTGAGTCATCATCTTCTTATTAAAAAGCACCAGTTGGAGAGCACCACTGTCATTTGCATTCATTACTGTTAGTTTACATTGAGTATGACTTGACTAGATCTCTTTTACCATGAATTACAATGTCTAGTCAGTCCTTGATCTTTAAAGGTGCTCTGAATTTATGTTTTGCGGTCTCAGAAAGGGCTAGCGAGATACCATCTTGTTATATCATATTATGATTGTTTTGAGAAAGTGTTGTCATTCAGATTTATTATTATTGCTCGCTAGTTGATTATGCCATTGATATGAGTAAACATGAGACCTAAGAATTATTGTGAATATGGTTAGTTTATAATCTTTGCTGAAAACTTGAATGCTGACTTTACATATTACAACAACGAGAGCAAACAGTGTTTGTAAAAATTTTTCTTTATCACTTTCAGTTTATCAACTGAATTGCTTGAGGACAGCAAAGGTTTAAGCTTGGGGGAGTTGATACGTCTCCGTCGTATCTACTTTTCCAAACACTTTTGCCCTTGTTTTGGACTCTAACTTGCATGATTTGAATGGAACTAACCCGGACTGACGCTATTTTCAGCAGAATTGCCATGGTGTTATTTATGTGTAGAAACAAAAGTTTTCGGAATGACCTGAAACTCCACGAAGCGTATTTTTGGAAATAATAAAAAATACTGGCAAAAGATCAAGGCCAGGGGGGCCACACCCTAGCCATGAGGGTGGGGGGCGCGCCTGCCCCCTGGGCGCGCCCCCTACCTCATGGGCCCCTGGAGCTCCTCCGACCTCAACTCCAACTCTATATATTCACTTTCGGGGAGAAAAAAATCAGGGAGAAGGATTCATCGTGTTTTATGATATGGAGCCACCGCCAAGCCCTAAAACCTCTCGGGAGGGCTGATCTGGAGTCCGTTCGGGGCTCCGGAGAGAGGAATCCGTCGCCATCGTCATCATCAACCATTCTCCATCACCAATTTCATGATGCTCACCGCCGTGCGTGAGTAATTCCATCATAGGCTTGCTGGACGGTGATGGGTTGGATGAGATTTATCATGTAATTGATGATAGACATTACCACCTTGTTCTCCATAAAACGGGCGCGGTGACTGTTGTCGAAAGCATGATCAAGCATGGTCTACTTCACGCCGATTTCTGGCGTAAGGGGGGCCGCCTATAACAATTGGAAATGATGTCATTTTCAACCAACTTGTATCATTTTGAACAAACATGAAACATATCAAGTCCAAATATAAATGAATCATATTCAACCGACATGAATCATATCATTTTTTTTATCAATTATCACTTATTCAACCAACATTCATCAATTATCATATATTCAACCAATATAAATGATCAATCTGAATGAATCATATTCAACCAACATCTTCCATTCAACAACATTCAACCATCACTCATGCACTTATTTATTCAACATTTCTAAAAAATGCATATACATAATTCACCAAAATCCATCATATGACCATTTGTTAAAAATATATATGCATATACATAATTCAATCACATGTAGGCAACTACTTACAATCCCTCCAACATCAATCATATGACCATTTGTTAAAAAAATCTCCAACTAGGGTTCATATAAAAACTACATATAATCTCCACAACTAGTTATTAGAGTTCATATTGAGCCCTATACATCATATACAATCAACCTAAGCAATCCTAAGATAAAAAGGAAAGAAAATAGGGTTTATTTGCACCAAATAATGCATCGAATCGAAAGCGTTTCGAGTAATTGGAGGGATTGAGAGAGCTTACTTTTCCCTTTTCGGAGCAATCTCGATCCGCAAAAATGGTGCCAAAACGAAGAAGATCGGAGGGGGGGATGAGAGGGGCTTGTGCTCTCTTTTCTTGCGGCGCCGCACGGTTGGGGAGAAGATGGGGGCTGGTTGGTGGGTGGGCCCCATGAGCCGGCCCCGCGGGCTTATAACGATTCAGCTCCTACTGTCAGGGTCTATGGCGGTAGGGTTGCATAGCCTACCGCCGTTAGCTCTGGCGGTGGGGTGGACGGCAGGAGACGGTACCGTTTACTTGAGGCTGACGTGGATGAGTGGTCTACCGCTATATCCTGTGGCAGTAGCCTGTACATGCCTACCACCGGGACCAATGGCGGTAAGAAAAATGGTCATTTTTTTTGAACCAGCATGTTTCAATTTTTTTTTGTCGAACTAGGGTAAGATCCAGAAATTCTTTATTAAAAGGGTTAAAACACGAAAATTTGCCTCCCACCACCACCACGCCCTGCATGGCTGCACTGCATGCCGTCCAGAGCAGCCATGCAGTCACAAAAACAATGCAGGATCCCGAAGTATGATATACAACGTCCAGTGTTCAAAACTGCCCCCTTGGAGTCAGTCATCTTCCAAAGTAAAGCGGCCCTTCAAGTCTCTAGTCTATAATACTCTTCTCTTTCTGACCACTCCCTCCGTAAAGAAAATACTATAAGAGTGTTTTAGGGTATAGTGATCTAAATTTGTTAATAGAGGGAGTACTAAAGAAACAGGGTGCGAAACCAGTCTCGGCTAGCTGTTCCTGAACCCACCGTGCAAAAAGGCACTTGTGCTACTAGCAGTAATCTATTGTTAGCCGACACGCGACCGCGTTGTAAACTACTGTCGGATGCGTAGATCATCATCCCCATGTTGTTTGTGAAAACCTGCCCAAGTCCAGAAAAACCGTGGGCCTTAGAACTCTGAAGCCTGAACCCGCGTGCATCTGCCGGTATTCTCCCGTAGTTTAGTTCTTCAGGGGGTACGACGAGCATTGTTATCCGGCACGACCGCGTTGTAAACCACTGTCCGATTCATGGATGTGCAGGTTGTTTCGTGAAAACCTGTCAAAGTCCTGAAAACGGTGGGTCTCAAGACTCTGAAACCCGCGTGCCTCGGCCGGTGTCTTGACAGGAATCAGAGTAACATGCGCGCGCGCGTGCGTCCCAACATCTTCAACTTGGTTTAGTTTTTGCAGACCGTGCATGTTTTAAAACGCAACATCTGCATAAAGGAGAAATAAGTCTAGATAACCCCCGAGGTTGCATGAAATGAACACATAACCCCCTAAATTTTAAAACCGGGTACTTAACCCCCTGAAGTTTCCAAAACCAGATAAAACACCCCCTATGGGCTTTCGATGGTCGTTTTAGGCTTTGTTTGGATAGCAACCGGTATATGGAAAACGAGTTTGTAGCAGGATTTTAGCAAAATCGGTTTTGCTAATTAATTTTGGATTACTGATTTACATAATAACACGTTTGGATTTGGAAAGGGGTAAAGCTGGCTTGTGTGTTTCCTTGTTTGGATAGATACCGATTCGCTTCCTTCCATGACCTTCTCTCTCTTACTTTACTCAATTTTGGCCATTGCCGATGGATTCCCAAGCTCACCTACGAGCACGTAGACGCCGGTACTCCTCCCTACGGGATGGCCTCGATGACTTCGCGGTTCGTGCGCGGAGGCTTTCCCTGGTCGCGCATAGGCTCTGCTCAAGGAGAGCTGCTGCTCGCGCTCATCACGCTGTTCGCGGCCCCTCGGCGCTCGCCGTACAGAAGCGTCCCTCGTCGGCTTGCATAGGCTCTGCTCGGGGAGCTGCTGGTCCGCCGCCCCTCGACGCTGGATGTCCAGGAGCATCCCTCATCGGCACCGCATAGGTTCTGCTCGGGTTGAGCTCATTCGCAGTTTCGCCGTGCCTACGCTGGCCGTCCAGGAGCATCCATACCAGGAAGAGCAGATCTCAAGGGATTGCTCGACGCCGTTCACACGGACGGCGGCCATGTCGAGGCTGGAGGTGAGCGGCAAAAAACGCAACAAACGACACGAAGCTGTTGGAAAACAACCAGGCGGAGAGGAAAACTGTTACGATCACGTATATGGCGATCGCGATTGTGGAAAAACGGATAATAGTCGATTTTCCACAAACCTGAAATCCGGGGATTTGGAGAACCAAGTTTCCTATAAATGTGGATTAGTAATTGTAGCCAAACAAGATTTTATTTGGTTGAACCGTTTTCCTGGTTTATAGAGATCAGATTTTGTATACGTGCCCTATCCAAACAACGCCTTAGAGTGGTTTTGTACGAGTGACCCATTTTACATAAGCCATCGCTGGTCCCACCTCTAAACAACTCAATATCACCACAGCCACGCACATGTATTCCATTAAACATGTAACCTACAATATGCACAACTCTCATCCATTCCTGTATTCTCATGCATCTCTTCGATGGCCAGTGCGGATTGCTTCCTGAGCATGCCCCCTGCGCTCAAAGTGCCAGCATGCATCACATTGCTTACCTGATTGACGGTGCACACATGCCTGACAAGTACGTCGGGTTGTGACGCCATTGCGCGTGCATTCCGTAGCAGCATGCAGTCTGTTGTATCGTGTGGCTGATTCGACATTCGAGTTGGCACACCTATCGGAGTTTTTAGGGGACGAGCGCAGAGTGGAATTGGAGGCAGGCCAGCAACAAGCTACGAGCAAGCGCTGGAGCTATACATCTGTCACGATGCAATCCTGCCACATTGTGCATATTGACCTTCTTCTCAGATGTAGGTGTACTTGTCTATATCTGTCGTGCTAGCCACGAGATCAAGACACGGGATATCAACTACTTCCTCCGTCCCAAAATAAATGTCTCAACTTTGTACTAAAGTTAGTACAAAGTTGAGACACTTATTTTGGGACGGAGGGAGTACTTAGTTTGGTGTTTTTGATTGTCTGTTGTGCTCTGCAAGCTAAGTGCACAGTTGCAGACCAAGTAAGGCTCGGCAAGATACGAGGAAAGTCCATAGACGGGGCGTATGGCGCAGGTTCAGATGTGCAACTGTGCAAGGCATCCTGCCGCGGCGTGGCCCGGGCATTACGGGTGATGAACAGAGATGTGACACGGCAGAAAAGGAGTGGAGGAGCTGCGTAGGGGCAAACATGTGATTACGAGCAGCAACGACAGAGATGAAGTCGAGCTAGCTTCGTGTACATGAGCTTAGCTTCTACATGTTCCAAGTTACATCCATCACAAGATAACTAGTTTTTTTAAGGGCAACAGGGAAACTAGCTTCACATACTCTACTCCAAGTTGCACCGTGCTCCGGACGGACAGGACTCGGCAAGTCAAGCTTGCTGCAAACAGAAAATAGTAGGCTTGTGTGAAGTGAGCCACGTGGACAAAAACAACTCTGGAAACCACTCTCCAAAGTCCTTACGGGGTAGTTTATCTGGTTTTGGAAACTCCAATAGGTTAATAACCCGGTTTTAAAATTCAGGGGGTAATGTGATCGATTTGTGAAAACTCAGGGGGTTATCTGGACTTCTTTCGCATAAAGGATTAAAAAAACCATTCGCAAAAAAGAAACAACATTTTTCAGTCATCGTGCGTGATAGTGGGTCGTAATTTGTCTTGTGCTTACAAAAAAATCTTTGGAAAAGAAGGAAAAACATATAGCCGAGCCCATTGACATATTTGGGCCGCGCTGGGGCCCCATGTAGAGCTTTGACTCCGGGGTTCCTCCGCACGGGCCGGGCCTCTTCCGGAAAACAGAAAAAACAGCGGGGGTGGAAGGAGGCCGGAAAGCGGACTGCCGCGTAGTCGTCGCCGTCGTCGTCCCCCCCTTCCTCCCGGTGGTGCCCGCGAGCTCCAAGCCCTTGCTCGGTCGCGGGTAGGGTGGCGAGTGAGATGGTTCGAGCTCCGTCCGTAGCGGCGGCCGTGGCCGTGGCCGTGCTCCTCCTCTGCCTCTCCGGCCTCTGCCGCGGCGCCGAGCGGCTCGGGGCGAGGGAGTGCGAGGAGCTGGGGTTCACCGGCCTCGCCCTCTGCTCCGACTGCAACGCGCTCGCCGAGTTCGTCAAGGACCAAGGTGCGTGCGTAGCCAATGGCTCCCCCCTCTGCTGTATCCATTAGTCACGTGACGATGGTGTGATTGCGATCTGAACCGAGCGAGGCGTAGGTCGGAAAGATACCCGGATGTGATTTCTCTATCGTAGTTCGATTGATCCGCAGTGCGGAATAGATCCGTGAGGGTTAGATCGTAACTATATCGCGGTTGCAGCCGGGAAATCGATTCTCGTTAGCCCGAGGAAACCCAATTGGAGTGTGAATGTGTGGTTCTTAGACCACCGAGCCTTTATATGGATCTCAAATTACTTCGGGGAGACAGGAATAGTGGACCCGGAGTTGGTTGATTTGAGGTTTCTTATATGATCATTCATTCAAGTGATCTGGGACGCCCTGTTGCAACTGAAGCTTGAATCCGGCTCTGAAATTGTGATTTGGTCAATTTGGGGGCCGTGACTTGTGAATTAAATAGCTCGTCCCACGCCGATGTACTGGGAACTTTGAGGTTAGTCCACAGTTGCAGAATAGTGCGGTGTTTGAACCTTTCTAGATAAAGGATGGGTCACCCCCCCAGCCTCTGTATCGATTGATGCACACAGTCAAGGCGGTGTTTGAAATGTGGAAGTTTCACTCTCCCCTGACATCTAAAAAATTTGTAGGTGGTGTTGATTATGGAACCTCCTTTATTTTTGTCACCGTTGTTTTGATGATTTCGTCTAGGAGCATTCTGAAGCTAGCTGGATTGAAAATCTGATTAATGTGAAGAATTCTATTGTATCTAGATTTCTCATTGCTCGTCTTGGATGATTTTGTCGTTGCTGAGTTGCTCCTTTAGAAGTCAGTCGTCGGCTGTTGGGAAAGCAAGTCACAGTGGATTCCTTTTTCTTCATCACACGTGCTAGTTGTTCCAATCGTCCTTTTAACAACATATTTGTTTTATGGTTGCAGAGTTGGTGGATGACTGTCGTAAATGTTGCACGGAGGATTCAGATGATTCTATCAGCAAGGTATGGCCTATGAAGCTCCATGAATTCCAACCTGGTGACAACTGGGTTTACTTGTCAAGTTGTCATAAGCTGCAACCAGAACTAGTTTTCCTTTTTGGATGTAGAGTACACTTTGTATTGTATTCTGGTTGTTGCTGGATTTGTAGTGTGAATTATCCTAAGATCTCATTGCCTTGAGTGTTCTTTAATATAATTTTTTGTTTTCTCTTCTTGGAAGATATATTGAAGGCAAATGAAGGTTAGTGGTGCCAAATAGGGGCTTATTTTGATTGGATATTTTCAGACGAACTTGTTCTTTAGTATGTTATTACTGGATGATTTTAAGGCTGAACTTGAAACTACACTGCACTAGATTTATAGGATGCTTTGAAGGTTGATAATGAACACTAAACATGCATTATAGCAGCACACTTCCACTTGATATAATATCTTCTGGTGCTTGGTATTGCAGCTTGTATACTCCGGTGCAATTATCGAAGTATGCATGAGAAAGCTGGTGTTTTATCCAGAAGTCGTTGGCTTCCTCGAAGAGGATAAAGATGACTTCCCTTATGTAGAATCTCGGTATGCTTATGGCTCTCCACCAAAGCTCATAATGCTTGACGACAAGGGTGAACAGAAGGAGACTATAAGGCAAGTTCTACTTAACTCCTTACAAGGCAATTTGATTATAACTTTCTAGTTACCTAGGGAGATAACATACATTCTTGGACTTCATTCCGTCGATAAGAATGAAAATAACACTTCTGTCTTAATTTGTTACTCCCTCCATTCCAAAATATAGTGCGCCCGCGCTTCCCGAGGTCCAACTTTGACCATAAATTTAACTAACGAGACCAATTGCGGCGGAAGAAAAAATTATATAATTGAAAACTTCTTTCGAATACGAATTCGCTGATATAATTTTTGCTCCCGCCGCAATCGGTCTTGGTAGTTAAATTTACGGTCAAAGTTGAAGCACGTGGATAGAGGAAGCACTACATAGTGGAATGGAGGGAGTACCATTTATCACATGTCATTTGCTTTATATTGTCGATCCTCTCTCCCCACGACATAATTCAACGTATAATATGATGGATGATGCAATAGGCAAGGGAATATTATATTTGATATTGTCCGAGTACTGATTATTATTTGAACATAACTGAACAGACATAAAACTGGTTGGTATACTGGTACTGGAATGTTCTATGTAGCCACAGTACGACGTTGAGCACTAGGTCCTTTGCTAAAATGGCATAATCTCCGATTGGCACACTGTTTTCGTATTTTTCCATCTTCATCGTAGATGAAATATTTTGTGGTTTGCTCAACATGCTTAACTCATGGTAAAACCAGTTTCATCAGTTCAATGACTAAAACTAACCGAACTTGCAGGATCGACAACTGGAAGCGTGAGCATATTCGGCAATTTCTCACAGAGAAGGTGAAGCCGGCGAAATCAGAGACCTGAATAATCGTGACGAGTTCTTCTCCCTGTAGAACCATATATCGATATATGTATTTGTGTTCTTTTGCACGCAAAACCCCGGTCACCCGTGATCTGTACCTAAACCAGGTAGCATGTGTACACCTCAACTGTCATGTATGATGTGCATTTAGTTTTGTTGTTGGAGACAGGCTGCTGGATCTGTTATCTACAACTGAACATCATCAGTCTAAACTAGTGCCTACTACTCCCTCTGTAACTTAATATAAGATGTTTTTTGACACTGTTATGGATTCTAAAAACATCTTATAAGAAGTTACAGGGGGAGTAGTAAGCAAGACAGAGTCTTTGGGGCCCGAGTGCAATCTGTATTACATTGACGGTGACTGAGTTTGTTTCTGAACGATTTGGCTAGTTACAAAGTCGATGGAACCAGACGATTCCCTTGGAACGAGATGCAAAATGATAACAGGGGTCCCTGTGCGTTTGAGCATTTCTTAGTGAGCATAGTGGTACGAGGGATTGTGCCTCGTGTGACTCTGTCTGCTGATACCTGAGCAGCCTTAGTGTCAACGTGCCGTAGAGGATGAAAACCATTGCCGTTATCAGATTGGGAACTTATACCGTTCTGAACAGTATGTAGAACGTTTCCAAGATCAGATTGGGAACTTACCCTTCCGACAACAGTATGCAGAACGTTCTCAAAATTCGTAGTGGTTGCAGTCCTGACTAAATATGATCTGCTATTTGGAGATCCTTGCCGGTATCTCTAGAATTCTGAACTCGACACGGAGACATGGAGTCCAATTTGTTGGCTTCAGTTTTTCTCCCCTCGACCCTCATAAGAGTGTCTTGGCGACAGCTCCTGCAAACCGTGGCCGCCGTGAATGTCACTCCTTAGGATGACACGAGCTGAACCAAACCGCCACCACTCCCATTTCCCATCGATCTCCTTCAACATGTGCTCTTCCCGTGGGATGCAGACATTGTTGTATGAGTGTTTTTTTTTTGAATAGCGAAGGCAAATATTGCCTCAGCTATTAATTAAGCAGAAAAGAATTGCCTAGTTAATTACAGAAAACCGGGCGAAAACCGAAACAACAAAGGCTAAGCCCACCCTAAAGACTAACACACACAGGGCAAAGCCCACCCACGAACAACATCGATGACAACCACGTCGCCCACACGACACGAGATCCATGCCCTCGAAGCTGCAAATCTCCCGAGGCCGCTGCCTCGACATCCACTGCTCCGTTGCGCCCTGCACACTCAACCGACACCGCCTTCCGGGGCCGCCGCCCCGACATGCCACCGCTCACCCTCGAGCAGCAACACCGCACGATACAGCAGCCCACAGCCCACACTGCTCAGGACAACCGCACACAGACCACGAACGTCGCACCACATCCGGGGCCGCCGCCCCGGCATGCCGTCCAACCGTCCCCGCTAGGACGCGTCGATCGAGCCGACAACCTTGCCGCCCACACAGCTCAAAGTCCTCACTCAAGCCATGTCGACAAACAACCCTACCTCCTGGGGCCACCGCCGCACCGCTGCCCGAGGCCGCCACCTCAACTCTCAACTGAAGATCCCGGAGCCGCCGCCCCAGCATACACCGCCCATGAAAACGGAAGAGCCCGCACAACATCCAAAGGCTGACTCTCCAAAGCGACGCCTCCAAGAAGGTTACGACGTAAAACGCCGCCGCCGCCCACTCCAAAATACTAAAGTTTAGGTCCTCACCCGAAGAGCCCAGGCACATGAAAGGAGAGGAAGAACTCTACGACGACGCCTCCAAGAAGGTCGCGACACCCGCAGGCGCCGACGTCGTCAAAAGCTTTCGCCCAAGTCCCTCATCACCGAACAATGAGCCTACAGATCTGGGCACCCATGGATAACCAGACCACTCGAGCCAAGCCTGCTGTGAAGAGCACCTCCCGTCGTCAGCCGCCAAAGCCCTTCCACAACGACCTGCTACAGCACCTCATGCGACAGAGAGACTACGCGTTTGCCGGGGCCAGATCCGCGGGCATCGCCCTGAATCCACCGTTCCCAACCGCCGCAGCAGCCCATGTCGATGCAGCAATCGCTCCGGGGCCGCTTGCTACCTCTTGAGCACTGCGTTGGTTTCCCTTGAAGAGGAAATGATGATGCAACAAAGTAGCGTAAGTATTTTCCTTAGTTTTTGAGAACCAATGTATCAATCCAGTAGGAGATCACGCTCGAGTCCCACGCACCTAAACAAACAAATAAGAACCTCGCAACCAACGCGATAAAGGGGTTGTCAATCCCTTCACGGTCACTTACGAGAGTGAGATCTGATAGATATGATAAGATAATATTTTTGGTATTTTTATGATAAAGAGAAATAAAGATGCAAACTAAAATAAACGACAAAGGAAATAACTAAGTGTTGGAAGATTAATATAATGGAAGATAGACCCGGGGGCCATAGGTTTCACTAGTGGCTTCTCTCAAGAGCATAAGTATTACGGTGGGTAAACGAATTACTGTCGAGCAATTGATAGAATTGAGCATAGTTATGAAAATATCTAGGTATGATCATGTATATAGGAATCACGTCCGCGACAAGTAGACCGAAATGATTCTGCATCTACTACTATTACTCCACACTTCGACCGCTATCCAGCATGCATCTAGAGTATTAAGTTCATAAGAACAGAGTAATGCTTTAAGTAAGATGACATAATGTAGAGGGATAAACTCATGCAATATGATATAAACCCCATCTTTTTATCCTCGATGGCAACAATACAATACATGCCTTGCTGCCCCTGCTGTCACTGGGAAAGGACACCGCAAGATTGAACCCAAAGCTAAGCACTTCTCTCATTGCAAGAAAGGTCAATCTAGTAGGCCAAACCAAACTGATAATTCGAAGAGACTTGCAAAGATAAACCAATCATACATAAAAGAATTCAAAGAAGATTCAAATATTGTTCATAG
Organism: Triticum urartu; assembly: GCF_003073215.2. Taxonomy (NCBI): domain Eukaryota; kingdom Viridiplantae; phylum Streptophyta; class Magnoliopsida; order Poales; family Poaceae; genus Triticum; species Triticum urartu. The sequence continues at coordinate 635,887,097 of NC_053024.1, read as the reverse complement.
ATAAACTGGATCATAAACCCACAATTCATCGGATCTCGACAAACACACCGCAAAAGAAGATTACATCGAATAGATCTCCAAGAGAATCAAGGAGAACTTTGTATTGAGATCCAAAGAGAGAGAAGAAGTCATCTAGCTAATAACTATGGACCCGTAGGTCTGAAGTAAACTACTCACACATCACCGGAGAGGCCATGGAGTTGATGTAGAGGCCCTCCGTGATCAATGCCCCCTCCGGCGGAGCTCCGGAAAAGGCCCCGAGATGGGATCTCTCGTGTACAGAAGGTTGCGGCGGTGGAATTAGGTTTTAGTGGTGCTCCTGGATGTTTGGGGGGTACGTGGATATATATATATATATATATATATATATATATATGAGGAAGAAGTACGTCGGTGGAGCAACGTGGGGCCTGATGAAGTTATGTACCTAGGGTAGGGTCATAGGCCTGACCTAGACACCCTCCCCTAGGACACCATCCTAAAACCAGAAGCATTCGAGGGATAGCATCATCCACTCGACTACGAGGCATTCCACTCGGAAGACTCAAAGTCACTCGACCACGACAATTATCACTCGACGGACAGAAGATCTAAAGTCACTCTGCACGACAACGGTCGGACGTTTACTTCATAGACTTAATAGGCATTTATGTCACTTAATTGCCAGCGTTACCAGTAACGCCCCCTCTTGATGTACCTTAAAACCCTTGTAACGTGGGCTGGCTGGGGTCTAGGCGCACTCTATATAAGCCACCCCCTCCACTCGCACAAGGGTTCGCACCCCCTGTAAACACACATACATAATCCAATCGACCGCCTCCGGGCACCGAGACGTAGGGCTGTTACTTCCTCCGCGAAGGGCCTGAACCGGTAAAACTCGTGTGTACAACTTCACCATAGCTAGGATCTTGCCTCCTCATACCTACCCCCATTCTACTGCTAGTCTTAAATCCACGACAGTTGGCGCCCACCGTGGGAAGGAGTCTTAGCGACTTTTTGGTGGAGTTGCGATTTTTTCCGATTCTCATCATCATGGTTTCCGCCGGCGGACTGGTTGAAGGCCGTGAGATTCGTCTCGGCGCGCTCGTTTTCGTCGCCGACGACTCCGCTTGGCTCCAGGAAGCTCCACTCGATGTCGATGCGCTCCCCGTCCGCGGGGCGACGCACTTTTGCGCGTGCGTCCGCGACGTCCTTCTCCAGCAACCGTCGACCCAGTATCAGTCGACTCCTATGGTGTCCTCGTCTCCCGCTGTTCGCCGGCGCAAGCGTTCCGGTCGGTCGCGGCTCCAGCGGTGGGTGAGACACGCGGTGGCCCACCAGTCGGTCACCTCACAAGTCACGGCAATCGAGGCCGACGAAACTCTCTACGGCCTGTTCGACTGGCTCCGTCGAGAACGCATCTGATTGCGACAGCAGCGATCCCGCGGCAGAAGTCTTGATGGTCAACGAACCACCCAGTCCTCCTAGATTCCCCCGCAATGATGGTGGTGCTGGCGGCGGCATCCGTCGCGCGTTCACGAGGAGTACCGCCCCGAGCCCCTTTCTTCGCAGCGGAGGGAAGAGCTTCGTCGCCGCAACATGGATGCACTTCACACTCCTATCGTTGGAGAAACCCCGAGGCCCGGGCCTTGGAGGAAGCGCGCCCGACCAACTTGGCTGAGCGCACTCGACTAGAGAACTTGCAGCTTGCACTCAACGAGCGTGCTCAGCAGCGGATCCCTGAATCCAGTCGATGACAGTTTTTTCCGCCTCAAACTCAGGTATACCACACTCCAATTCAAAATCTCACAACTGTAGCCCGAATAGCAGAGTCATTCCAGCCCTCCTAGTCGGAGGCTAGCAGAGGTTTGATGCAGATCCGGGCCTTGCTCCGAGCAGCTGGAGAGTAGAACACAACAGTGTATCAGTGGCGGAATAGGATTCATAGCAGGTCTGTGGTGGCGGATACAGTACAGTCGACCCACAGTCCAAGATCGCCCCCCGCAGCGTGAAGGACGTGGGCACAGACAAGATAAGTACAGAAACCACGAGCAATATGATCACCGCCTCGACCACAATGATCGTCTTCGAGTGCCCACGCATCCTCCGAGGAGTGGGTCATATGTGCCTCAGCGGCATGATGACAGACGTCCTCACAGCGGCAAGCGAAGAATACCAGTTGACCCAAGGGAGCCAGGCCTTGATGCGAGATCTATTCTCGTTCAAGGTCTGGTCGACAGGAACAGAGCACACATAGAAGGCCATGACAGAGATTACCCGACTGGCGGCAGAGTGCATGTTTCAGGTCCCGAGTGTTTCAGCAGAGCCATCAGGGCCGCAGTGATTCCTCCTAATTTCAGGTTGGCGACTGGAGTCAGCAAGTTTACGGGTGAGTCTAAGCCTGACACTTGGCTTGAGGACTACCGAGTAGCTGTACAGATTGGTGGTGGCAATGATGAAGTCGCCATGAAGCACCTTCCTCTGATGTTGGAAGGCTCGGCCAGAGCATGGTTTAACCAGTTAGCACCTGGCAGTATATTCAGTTGGGAAGAACTCGCCCGAGTGTTTGTTAGGACTTTTGAAGGTACTTGCAAGAGACCAGCGGGGTTGACTGAATTGCAGCATTGTGTGCAAAAACCGAATGAAACCCTAAGAGAGTATATCCAGAGATGGATCACGTTACACCATACAGTGGAGAATGTGTCAGATCACCAAGCAGTTTGTGCATTCAAGGAAGGCGTTAAGTATCGACTATCGAGAGTTGAATCTGAAATTTGGTTGGACAGGAGATATGTCTCTGACTCGGATGATGGAGATTGCCACCAAATACGCTAACGGCGAAGAAGAAGACCGACTCCGGAGTGACAAGCACAAAATAGTCGCCCAGGACACCGGTGGAGGTACTTCCAATCGGAAACAGAAGCGTAAGGCCGAACCACCTGCTCCTGGTGAGGCTTTAGTTGTGGCTCAAGGAAAGTTCAAGGGGAATCCTAAAGGGCCCTGTAACCCCAAGAAAGTGAAAGATCAAGATGGAAATGATGTGTTGGATTTGCTGTGCCACATTCACACCAAGAAAGACGAAGAGGGTAATCTGATTTATCCTAAGCACACCACTTGGCAGTGTCGACTCCTGATCCAGAAGTTCCGAGAGAAACAACCCAAGGAGAAGGAAAAAGAGTCGGACAAGGGTGAGGATAAGGCCGAGGATGATGATGGTTTTCCCAACGTCAACTCCACTCTGATGATTTTTGCTGATGTTGAGAGAAAAAGTCGATTGAAAGTTATCAACAGAGAAGTGAACATGGTTGCTCCGGCAACACCAAGTTATTTGAAGTGGTCCCAGACTGCCATCACGTTCGACCAGTTTGACCATCCAGCACGTATAGCCACCCCTCGGAGGCAAGCGTTGGTGGTCAACCCAGTTGTTTAAGCCACTCGACTGACTAAAGTGATGATGGATGGTGGTAGTGGCCTGAATATCCTTTATGCTAAAACCTTGAAGGGAATGGGGATTCCGATGTCCAAGCTTAGTGAAAGTAATATGAGTTTCCATGGCGTCATACCTGGCAAGAAGGCTGAATCACTCGGCCAGATCGCCCTTGATGTGGTTTTTGGTGATTCCAAGAATTAGCGCAAGGAAAAATTGACATTTGAAGTAGTGGATTTCCAGAGTGCTTATCATGCTATTCCGGGTAGGCCTGCCTATGCACGGTTCATGGCTCGACCGTGTTACGTGTACCTCAAATTGAAAATGCCTAGTCCCAGAGGAGTGATCACTATCACTGGCAATTGACAGAAGGCCGAAAAGCGCTTTCAGAAGGGCTCAAAAATCGCCGATGCACAAACGGCATCAGTCGAAATGCAAGAATAACAGAAAAATGCAGATCCGAGTGATTTGCTGCGCTCCAAGAAGCCTGCCACAGATTCTGCATTTTAGTCGTCCGATGAAACCAAGCCGATTCATATTCACCTGACCGATCCTAATGTTGGGGAACGTAGTAATTTCAAAATTTTCCTACGCACACGCAAGATCATGGTGATGCATAGCAACGAGAGGGGAGAGTGTGATCAACGTACCCTCGTAGACCGATAGCGGAAGCGTTATGACAACGCGGTTGATGTAGTCGTACGTCTTCACGGCCCAACCAATCAAGCACCAAAACTACGACACCTCCGAGTTTTAGCATACGTTCAGCTCGATGACGATCCCCGGAATCCGATCCAGCAAAGTGTCGGGGAAGAGTTCCGTCAGCATGACGGCATGGTGACAATCTTGATGTTCTACCGTCGCAGGGCTTCGCTTAAGCACCGCTACAATATTATCGAGGAGTATGGTGGAAGGGGGCACCGCACACGGCTAAGAAAACGATCACGAGGATCAACTTGTGTGTCTATGGGGTGCCCCCTGCCCCCGTATATAAAGGAGTGGAGGAGGGGAGGGCCGTCCCTCTCTATGGCGCGCCCTAGGGGAGTCCTACTCCCACCGGGAGTAGGATTCCCCTTTTCCTAGTCCAACTAGGAGTCCTTCCATGTAGTAGGAGTAGGAGACAAGGAAGGGGAAGAGGGAAGAGAAGGAAGGAGGGAGCGCCGCCCCTCCCCTTAGTCCAATTCGGACTAGTCAATGGGGGGGGTGGCGCGGCCTGCCTCTCCCTCTCCCCTAAAGCCCAATAAGGCCCATATACTTCTTCCCCCGTATTCCCGTAACTCCCCGGTACTCCGTAAAATACCCGAACCACTCGGAACCTTTCCGATGTCTGAATATAGTCGTCCAATATATCGATCTTTACGTCTCAACCATTTTGAGACTCCTCGTCATGTCCCCGATCTCATCCGGGACTCCGAACTCCTTCGGTACATCAAAACTCATAAACTCATAATATAACTGTCATCGAAACCTTAAGCGTGCGGACCCTATGGGTTCGAGAACAATGTAGACATGACCGAGACACGTCTCCGGTCAATAACCAATAGCGGAACCTGGATGCTCATATTGGCTCCTACATATTCTACAAAGATCTTTATCGGTCAGACCGCATAACAACATATGTTGTTCCCTTTGTCATCGGTATGTTACTTGCCCGAGATTCGATCGTCGGTATCTCAATACCTAGTTCAATCTCGTTACCGGCAAGTCTCTTTACTCGTTCCGTAATACATCATCTCGCAACTAACTCATTAGTTGCAATGCTTGCAAGGCTTATGTGATGTGCATTACCGAGAGGGCCCAGAGATACCTCTCCGACAATCGGAGTGACAAATCCTAATCTCGAAATACGCCAACCCAACATGTACCTTTGGAGACACCTGTAGAGCTCCTTTATAATCACCCAGTTACGTTGTGACGTTTGGTAGCACACAAAGTGTTCCTCCGGTAAACGGGACTTGCATAATCTCATAGTCATAGGAACATGTATAAGTCATGAAGAAAGCAATAGCAACATACTAAACGATCGAGTGCTAAGCTAACGGAATGGGTCAAGTCAATCACATCATTCTCCTAATGATGTGATCCCGTTAATTAAATAACAACTCTTTGTCTATGGTTAGGAAACATAACCATCTTTGATTAACGAGCTAGTCAAGTAGAGGCATACTAGTGACACTTTGTTTGTCTATGTATTCACACATGTATTATGTTTCCGGTTAATACAATTCTAGCATGAATAATAAACATTTATCATGAAATAAGGAAATAAATAATAACTTTATTATTGCCTCTAGGGCATATTTCCTTCAGCCTCCCACTTGCACTAGAGTCAATAATCTAGTTCACATTGCCATGTGATTTAACACTAATAGTTCACATCATTATGTGACCAACACTCAAAGGGTTTACTAGAGGCAATAATCTAGTTCACATTGCTATGTGATTAACACCCAAAGAGTACTAAGGTGTGATCATGTTTTGCCTGTGAGAGAAGTTTAGTCAACGGGTCTGCCATATTCAGATCCGTATGTATTTTGCAAATTTCTATGTCAACAATGCTCTGCACGGAGCTACTCTAGCTAATCGCTCCCACTTTCAATATGCATCCAGATTGAGACTTAGAATCATCTGGATCAATGTCAAAGTTTGCATCGACGTAACCCTTTACGACGAACCTTTTGTCACCTCCATAATCGAGAAACATATCCTTTTTCCACTAAGGATAATTTTGACCGCTGTCCAGTGATCTACTCCTAGATCACTATTGTACTCCCTTGCCAACATCAGTGTAGGGTATACAATAGATCTGGTACACAACATGGCATACTTTATAGAACCTATGGCTGAGGCATAGGGAATGACTTTCATTCTCTTTCTATCTTCTGCCGTGGTCGGGTTTTGAGTCTTACTAAATTTCACACCTTGTAACACAGGCAAGAACTCTTTCTTTAACTGTTCCATTTTGAACTACTTCAAAATCTTGTCAAGGTATGTACTCATTGAAAAAACTTATCAAGCATCTTGATCTATCTCTATAGATCTTGATGCTCAATATGTAAGCAGCTTCACCGAGGTTTTCTTTGAAAAAATCCTTTCAAACACTCCTTTATGCTTTGCAGAATAATTCTACATTATTTCTGATCAACAATATGTCATTCACATATACTTATCAGGAATGCTGTAGTGCTCCCACTCACTTTCTTGTAAATACAGGCTTCACCGCAAGTCTGTATAAAACTATATGCTTTGATCAACTTATCAAAGAGTATATTCCAACTCCGAGATGCTTGCACCAGTCCATAGATGGATCGCTGGAGCTTGCATATTTAGTTAACACCTTTAGGATCGACAAAACCTTCTAGTTGCATTGTATACAACTCTTCTTTAATAAATCCATTAAGGAATGCAGTTTTGTTTATCCATTTGCCAGATTTCATAAAATGCGACAATTGCTAACATGATTCGGACAGACTTAAGCATAGATACGAGTGAGAAACTCTCATCGTAGTCAACACCTTGAACTTGTCGAAAACCTTTTGCGACAATTCTAGCTTTGTAGATAGTAACACTACTATCAGCGTCCGTCTTCCTCTTGAAGATCCATTTATTTTCTATGGCTTGCCGATCATCGGGCAAATCCATCAAAGTCCATACTTTGTTCTCATACATGGATCATATCTCAGATTTCATGGCCTCAAACCATTTCGCGGAATCTGGGCTCATCATCGCTTCCTCATAGTTCGCAAGTTCGTCATGGTATAGTAACATGACTTCCAGAATAGGATTACCGTACCACTCTGGTGCGGATCTCACTCTGGTTTACCTACGAGATTCGGTAGTAACTTGATCTGAAGTTACATGATCATCATCATTAGCTTCCTCACTAATTGGTGTAGTAGTCACAAGAACAGATTTCTGTGATGAACTACTTTCCAATAAGGGAGAAGGTACAATTACCTTATCAAGTTTTCTACTTTCCTCCCACTCACTTCTTTCGAGAGAAACTCCTTCTCTGGAAAGGATCCATTCTCAGCAACGAATATCTTGCCTTCAGATCTGTGATAGAAGGTGTACCCAACATTTTCTTTTGGGTATCCTATGAAGACGCACTTCTCCGATTTGGGTTTGAGCTTATCAGGATGAAACTTTTTCATATAAGCATCGCAACCCCAAACTTTAAGAAACGACAACTTTGGTTTCTTGCCAAACCACAGTTCATACGGTGCTGTCTCAACGGATTTAGATGGTGCCCTTTTTAACGTGAATGCAGCTATCTCTAATGCATAACCCCAAAACTATAGTGGTAAATCGGTAAGAAACATCATAGATTGCACTATATCCAATAAAGTACGGTTATGATGTTCGGACACACCATTATGCTGTGGTGTTCCAGGTGGCATGAATTTGTGAAACTATTCCACATTGTTTTTATTGAAGACCAAACTCGTAACTCAAATATTCGTCTCCGCGATCAGATCGTGGAAAACTTATCTTCTTGTGACGATGATTTTCCACTTCACTCTGAAATTCTTTGAACTATTCAAATGTTTCAGACTTATGTTTCATCAAGTAGATATACCCATATCTACTTAAATCATCTGTGAAGGTCAGAAAATAACGATACCCGCCGCGAGCCTCAACACTCATCGGATCGCATACATCAGTATGTTTTATTTCCAATAAGTCAGTTGCTCGCTCTATTGTTCTGGAGAACGGCGTTTTAGTCATCTTGACCATGAGGCATGGTTCGTAAGCATCAAGTGATTCATAATCAAGTGATTCCAAAAACCCATTAGCATGGAGTTTCTTCATGCGCTTTACACCAATATGACCTAAACGGCAGTGCCACAAATAAGTTGCACTATCATTATTAACTTTGCATCTTTTGGTTTCAATATTATGAATATGTGTATCACTACGATCAAGATCCAACGAACCATTTTCATTGGGTGTGTAACCATATAAGGTTTTATTCATGTAAACAGAACAACAATTTATTCTCTTACTTAAATGAATAACCGTATTGCAATAAACATGATCAAATCATATTTATGCTCGACGCAAACATCAAATAACACTTATTTAGGTTCAACACTAATAATCTTAGCAACTCAACTAGTACCAAATACTGAGGGGTTGCTATGAACACTAGTAAAGTACACATCAATAACATGTATATCAAATATACCTTTGTTTACTTTGCCATCCTTTCTTATCCGCCAAATACTTGGGTAGCTCCGCTTCAAGTGACCAGTCCCTTTGCAGTAGAAGCACTTAATGTCGGTGTCAAAACCGGCGGATCTCGCGTAGGGGGTCCCGAACTGTGCGTCTAGGCCGGATGGTAACAGGAGGCGAGGGACACGAAGTTTTACCCAGGTTCGGGCCCTCTCGATGGAGGTAAAACCCTACGTCCTGCTTGATTAATATTGATGATATGGGTAGTACAAGAGTAGATCTACCACGAGATCGAAGAGGCTAAACCCTAGAAGCTAGTCTATGGTATGATTATTGTTGTCTATGTTGTCCTACGGACTAAAACCCTCCGGTTTATATAGACACCGGAGAGGATTAGGGTTACACAAAGTCGGTTACAATGGTAGGAGATCTGCATATCCGTATCGCCAAGCTTGCCTTCCACACCAAGGAAAGTCCCTTCTGGACACGGGACGAAGTCTTCAATCTTGTATCTTCATAGTCCAGGAGTCCGGCTGAAGGTATAGTCCGGCCATCCAGACACCCCCTAATCCAGGACTCCCTCAGTAGCCCCTAAACCAGGCTTCAATGACGACGGGTCCGGCGCGCAGATTGTCTTTGGCATTGCAAGGCGGGTTCCTCCTCCAAGTACCTCATAGAAGATTTTGAACACAAAGATAGTGTCCGGCTCTGCAAAATAAGTTTCCACATATTGCCATAGAGAGAATAATATTTACACAAATCTAATCTGCTGACGTATTCCGTAGTGTGACACACCACAGCCAAGACTTTATCCGAGTCGTTTTATTATCCCACCTCAGCGCGTCATGTGAGGCGGTTTCCTTGGCACGTCTTGTTAAAGTAGAGATCGTGTCCCCTTATTCCGGGATTCTCATCAATGCGGGCATGGATAACCCAACCGCTTCTAGGACTCCTAGATCATAGGCAAGTCCAAACGGACACGGAGAGGACACTTGATATTCACCCTCTTTATAAAGGGGACACGGCTTTTATTTTTCCCTCCCATGCTCAATCGAATCCTTCCCCCACCTCAAGCTCAAACGCCCGAAGTTCAGGTCAGGTGCTCCGAACCTTCAGTCATGTCCGGATCTAGCTTTCAAGGCCAATGGGTGCCTTCCTCCGTCATGGAAGAAGACATCAAAAAGTTGAGGGAGGCCAGATATCTGACCGCCGAGATTTTGCATCGGCTGCCTCCCCGAGGGCAGGCCGTTCCCACCCCCGAACCCAACGAGAACATCGTGTTCGTCTCCCACTTCCTCCGAGGTCTAGGCCTCGCTCTGGATCCTTTCGTTAGGGGTGTGATGTTTTATTACGGGCTAGACTTCTATGATCTAGCTCCGGACTCTTTTCTTCATATCATGACATTTATTGTCGTGTGCGAGGCCTTCCTCTGGGTTACCCCTCACTTTGGCCTCTGGCTCAAGACCTTTGAAATGAATCCAAAGATGATCGAGGGGCAACATGCAGCGTGTGGAGGTGCCTCAACACGCAAGATGACGGGAGCTCCGTGGCCCAAAGGTTCCATCCGAGAGGTGTCTGAATTGTGGCAACAGGAGTGGTTCTACATCACGGCTCCTAGAAGTGCCGAGTGGGCGGCCGCCCCTATTTTCCGCTTGGGCCCTCCACCACAACTGATGTCATGGATCAGCAGAGGTCTGAGCTGGGGGCCAGCCAAGGACGTGCCTATACTGCAAAGCCGCATTCGAGATCTCTTCAATGGAGATTTCAGTTTGGTTGCGGTAATACAAGTTATGCTGGTTCGTCAAGTCCAGCCTTGCAAACGCCGGCCTCTTCGCCTATGGGAGTTCAATCCCGAGGGACCGCGTGTCATTCAAAATTTTCTCGGCCTGACGCACGAGGAGACGTACAAGTCATTCTTTGGACCTCAGGTGGAGTGTCCGGAAATCTCCGAGGACGTGGGCCTGAGTAGTAACCGCGCCGCCGAACAGGTAAGGCATCTTCCGGCCGAACATACTATCTCTCCTTTGTTAGGAAGTTATTTCTGAGAGTTCGCTTTTTGACCAGGACTGGCTAACAAAGGCGAAGTTGATTCGGTGTTCGGCCCCCCTCCCTGAGGGTTTGGAAAATCCGGTATTGGAAAAGATGCTTCAGACGGCACCTTGCCCAGAGCCCTTGAAGGAAGATACTGTGGAGGATAATGCGGGCGGATGCGGGCCCCCAACGCTGCCCATTCTAGCCGAGGGAGCGAGCGTCTCCATGAAGGAAGACGACCAGAAGAGGAAAAGGACTGCGCCCGGGGATTCGGAAGCCGAAGCTTCCAAACGGGAGAAGAAGTCTCCCACAGAGGGTCCTACCTTGGGGGGCGCCGTTGCCGCACAAAGTCCGCGGGGGGATCAATTCTCCCGCGAGTTGTAAGTGACCCCGAAATACTTTAATAGTACAGATATGCCATCTTTTTCTTCTGAGAAGATAACCACCGCATATATTTTTGCAGTTCGGGCCTTAGCCCCTCTCAAATGAGCTCGTCTTCGGGGGATCTTCTTCCAGAGATGATGGAGAGCGAAACGCCTCCTCTGGACTCCTCCGCTCCGGAAGCGGGCGACCCTGAAGTGTCGTCGCGGAGGGCCTCTCCGAGTCCGGTGAGGCCAGAAGATAATCCCATTGACCCTCGAAGCTCCCAGTGTCCGGCTCCCGAAGAGAGCAGACAAAAGAGTCTGGCACCGTCTAGTGTGCGATCGGATGTTCTGAGGGAGTTGGTGGGGCGAGCGGCCATCTTAGATGAACACCGTGTGCTGATGAATACGGTGATGGAGAGAATATCGTCCGCCGAAAGCGGATTGCATGAAGCTTTTATGAGTCTACTGACAGGCTTTGAGGTGCGTAAAAGAATGTATGATAATCCTGCACATGCTAGGTGTGCCTTGTGTAGATAGTAGCCCCTGAGACTCTGGTTGTCGTCGGAAACGACGACGAACAGAGGATCATATTCCCAGGAAATAACCATACTGCCTCGATGTGCAGGTGATGGAAGCTCCGGTGGCTAGCCGGACTAGCGAGTTTGCCCATTTAGAGCGGCAGTTGGATGCGGCAAACGCCGACATCGAGCTTGTTAACAAAAGGCTTGACGAGGCACAGGGTAAGTGTGAATATCTGGTAAATGCCACATAGGAAGAGCAGCATGATGCTAGTATCTTTAATATGTTGTGACTGCAGATGGAGCTGCCACTGTTGAAGCCTTGCGGGCAGAACTTGCCTGAGCCAAGGAACAAGCGAGGTTGGGTAATGTGGCTGCTGTGAAGGCGGCCGAAGAGTTGCAAGCCGAGAAGGACGCACATGGAGAGACCCGAGACAAGATGGCCAAGATGGCTATAGAATTAAAAGCCGCCACCGACCGTTGCCAGGTTCTTGAAAAAGAAAACCAAGCGAAGGCATCGGACCTTGAAAAGGCTGCTGCGACGAAAAAGGATCTCCGCTCTGCTATGAGGGCAAAGAAGGAGGAGCTGCGGGAAGCCGGGGATATTGTAGCTGGGAAATCCTTTATGTTGCGGAGGAAATTCGGAGATCCACGGTATGCCCCTCTGGATCGGCTGTGGAGTTCGGAGGATGTGTATATGGATTTGGGGGCGAGCGCTGCCGATGCGGCCAAGTACTTCCAGGGTCAGACAGACCGTGGAATAGACCAGCTGTTTTGGAGACAATTCCATTCTCCCGAGCGTCCACTTTCATTGACTGACCAATTAGCCGAATGGGCCGAACTAAATAGGTTGTCCGGACTCTCTATGAGGTCTGTTGTGGATCAGCTATGGCCGGGAAGGTCAAAACCGAACAGCTATTTCAGCTTGGTGCAGCAGGTCCTTGATGTGGTGCCGCGCATTAATACGATGAGGAGGTCGGCGTGCATAGAGGGTGCACGGATGGCCTTTGCCCGTGTTAAGGCATATTGGGCGGAGATGGATGCTACCAATGTTGCAACGCGAGATTCGGCTATAGGTCAAAAGGCTGCCGAGCACTACTTTGAAGAAGTTCTTGAGGGTGCCCGTTTGATAGAGACCCAGTGCTCAAAAAATATTATGTTTGAGTGATATGTAATCTCATTGTAAGAGAAATGCTTTTATAAATTTTTATAAGGCTATTTTTATACTTTTGCCTGAAAGTAATATGATGCCTCCTGGGCGGCCGTTTATGTATACATGTGTATAACCTGAAAGATTGCAGCCATCGGCTTCAACCCTCACGCATATAATGCGGAGGTGCTCGCAAAAACACGCATTCACACTTAACCCAACGTCTTGGTCCTATTAAGGAGGTGATAGCGGAGCGAGCGAGGCAACTGGACTATAATGCTTTAGCACTTTCACTTAGCCATAGGAGTTTGACAGTGGGGCTACTAGATAGCCCCTGGTGGCTCCGCACTCTCCCGATCTCGGGGTGTGTACATGCCTGGCCGGGAAACGGCCCTTCATTAAGGCGGAGGAATTCTAACATTCCCACAGGTCATCGAGTGGTTGACCAGTCTCACGCTATATCATGACAGTCAGTTTTCGGCTTTCTCTACTGAGGTGCTCGTCCAGATGAACCAGGGCACAATCGCAGTAGTTCTCCTGGTGCTACCTTTAGCCGACAAGGTGGAACGTAAGGCACCAAAACACAGGAGCTGGGCAAACCCAACATTTGACCAAAGACAATGATTCGGAGCTGATGCATATAGGTCCAAACTCGCGACGCCGAATACTCCCTAAGGTATTCGGTCTTTGTGGTATAAACCGGGCCTAAATAGTGGCCTTTGTAAGAAGCCCCGTGTGTCTAGGTACGTGCATTGTTCTGGCGTGGACACATGCCAAGACGTCAGCATCCTTCTCAATGGTGGATATGTATCAACAAGAGACAGTAAAAAAGGTTTACGCAGGGTCTTAATCTAAAAAGAATCCTTGGAGCGGGTCCCTGCTGCACGTTTGCGCCTGTGTCTCCGTTGTGCCATATCCTGGACGGGTGTAGCACGATGATCGTCTGTAAAAGAGAGGAAGTTAAGTGAAAAAGTTGTCGTGCAAAAGGATAGTTTTTAAAGAAACCATGTATAATTCAAGATGATAAGAAATTGCCACTTGTCTGCGCGCGTTGAGCCCCTTGTATTGACAAATAGGGGTGTGACCACTTATTTCCGTATAAATAGCGGCGCCGGACTTGATTAGTAGTATCTGAGGTTTTGACGACCTATTGGATGCTTTCGTTTGTCCGGGCGCCTTTAGTGTGCGGCGGCCAAGGCAGCCTCACTCTCTTCGGCGCGCAGAGATCGCTTGATATTTCCGTGCACTGTAATGATGCCACGTGGACTGGGCATCTTGAGTGTGAGGGGGGCATAGTGTGGTATTGCATTAAAGCGAGCGAAAGCTTCGCGTCCGAGCAGTGCTTGATAGCCACTTTGAAACGGAGCGATGTGGAAAGTTAAATGCTCGCGACAGAAGTTATCGGGGGAGCCAAATGTAACTTGTAGTAGGAGAGAGCCCGTACAACGAGCCCCTGTGCCTGGCGTTACTCCTTTAAAGGTAGTATTGCTATGGCGAATTTGTGTTGGGTCTAGCCCCATCCCGCGGATTGTATCCTGATATATTAGGTTTAGGCTACTGCCGCCGTCCATCAAGACCTTTGTGAAGTGATATCCGCCAATTACTGGGTCTAATACCAGGGCAGCCCATCCTGCGTGTCGGATACTTGCTGAGTAATCGCGATGGTCGAAAGTGATCGGTTGAGATGACCAGTGGCAGGACTTCGTGGTGATAGGAACTTGGGTATACTTTCCTGGGAGTGCCGCATTGTTTTTTCCCTTGATTACGTGTAACACGTTTACTGTTTTGACTTCTGGTGGAAATTGCTTTTTTTCCCCGTGTCTTGCTTGGGGGGCTCGTCCTCGTCTTCACTTGGTGTATCCTCCCCCTTGTGTACGGTGTTGAGCTTGCCGGACTGCTTGAAGACCCAACATTCTCTGTGGGTATGATTAGCAGGTTTACCAGGGGTACTATGAATCTGACATACTTGGTCCAGAATTTTATTGAGGCTGGACAGTTCATCCCTGGTGCCTTTAGGGGGCGGCTTTTGGCCTGGCTGAGAGCTTTTGAATCCGGCATTTACTGTTCTGCCCTTCGTGCTGTCTTCTTTATTCCAGCGTTTGTTATTGCTGTTGCGCCGTGATTTCCCGTTTCCATCTCTAACTTCAGATGTACTGGGGTCGCTGGTGCTGCATCTGGCTAGCCAGCTGTCCTCCCCCGTGCAAAAGCGGGTCATGAGGTTTGTTAATGCGGCCATCGTTCTCAGCTTATTTTGGCCGAGGTGTCTGGCGAGCCATTCGTCACGGACGCTATGCTTGAAAGCTGCTAAGGCTTCGACGTCTGGACAGTCGACAATCTGGTTCTTTTTAGTAAGAAACCTGTTCCAAAGCTTTCGGACTGACTCTCCAGGCTGTTGAGTTATATGACTCAAATCGTCCGCATCCGGAGGTCGGACATACGTCCCTTGAAATTTTTCCCGAAAGGCGTCTTCGAGCTCTTCCCAACTTCCAATGGAGCTTTCGGGGAGGCCTTTGAGCCAGTGACGAGCTGGCCCTTTGAGCTTGAGGGGTAGGTACTTGATGGCGTGGAGATCATCTTCTCGAGCCATATGTATATGAAGGATGTAGTCCTCAATCCAGACCCCAGGGTCTGTTGTTCCGTCGTATGCCTCTATGTTTACGGGCTTGAATCCCTCTGGAAATTCATGGTCTAGCACTTCATCGGTGAAACATAGGGGGTGTGCGGCACCCCTGTAGCTGGGTGTACCGCGTTGTTTGGATGTTTGTTGTGTTGCATTGTATGCTGGGGCGCGCTTGCGTGGTCCATAGATGGATCTTGTTGCACCATCCTTTGGGTGCGAGCCCTCGCATTGGTTGCGTGTTGTATGGTGAGCGGCGTTGTATGCCGCTCTGTGTTGGTAGAGGGGTCGTCTATCCGACCAGCTGGCTGCTTTGATATTTGGTTGTGGGGGGTCTTAGGCCTCCTCATCGAATTCGGGTAGCAGCTTCCGCTTTGGGTAGCTCTTGGAGGGGCGATTGTCGCCGTACCTTGCTGCAGTGCTGAGTATTTTACACCATCTGAATTGGAGTGTGTCTTGCGTGGCCTTGAGCCTTTGAATTTCTTCATCGTCCGCAGCCCAATCTCGCTGACCGTAGTCCGGCCAGGGCTCTCCTGATAAAGAGAGAGACTTTAGTGATTTTATAATATCGCCAAAGGGCGAGTGCTGAAAGATGTCCGCGGCAGTAAACTCCATGATCGGCGCCCAATCAGATTTGATTGGCAGAGGCGCGAATGGTTCGGAGTCCGGAGAAGAGTCCGACTCCTTGGAATCATGAGTCTCGCGGAGTGCGGGGCTGGTGTTCGGCTCGATCGCCGTTAGGATCGCAGCCCCTGAGGTGGCGTCCAACCACCCATCCTCGATCGGCGCGGTTGGCTCCGAATAAGGGTCGAAGCCGATGCGGGTGCGGCCTCCAGGGCACTGTTCGGCGGCAGAGCTAGATCATGCTCGTCGTGACAGTGCGGCGCGCTCGGCAGTGGCTCGAATCCGTCGAAGATCAAGTCCCCGCGGATGTCACCCGTGTAGTTTAAACTTCCAAATCTGACCTGACGGCCAGGGGCGTAGCTTTCGATCTGCTCCAGACGGCCAAGCGAATTGGCCCGCAGTGCGAAGCCGCCGAAGAGAAGATCTGTCCGGGGAGGAAGGTCTCACCCTGGACTGCATCGCTATTGATGATCGTAGGAGCCATCGAGCCTGACGGCGACGACACAGAGGAACTCTCAATGAAAGCACCAATGTCGGTGTCAAAACCGGCGGATCTCGGGTAGGGGGTCCCGAACTGTGCGTCTAGGCCGGATGGTAACAGGAGGCGAGGGACACGAAGTTTTACCCAGGTTCGGGCCTTCTCGATGGAGGTAAAACTCTACGTCCTGCTTGATTAATATTGATGATATGGGTAGTACAAGAGTAGATCTACCACGAGATCGAAGAGGCTAAACCCTAGAAGCTAGCCTATGGTATGATTATTGTTGTCTATGTTGTCCTACGAACTAAAACCCTCGGGTTTATATAGACACCGGAGAGGGTTAGGGTTACACAAAGTCGGTTACAATGGTAGGAGATCTGCATATCCGTATCGCCAAGCTTGCCTTCCATGCCAAGGAAAGTCCCTTCCGGACACGGGACGAAGTCTTCAATCTTGTATCTTCATAGTCCAGGAGTCCGGCTGAAGGTATAGTCCGGCCATCCGGACACCCCCTAATCCAGGACCCCCTCACTTAGTCTCAGGCCTAGGACCAGACTTGGGATTCTTCACTTGAGCAGCAACTTGCTTGCTGTTCTTCTTGAAGTTCCCCTTTTTTCCTTTGCCCTTTTCTTGAAACTAGTGGTCTCGTCAACCATCAACACTTGATGTTTTTCTTGATTTCCACCTTCGTCAATTTCAGTATTACGAAGAGCTTGGGAATCGTTTCCGTTGTCCCTTGCATATCATAGTTCATCACGAAGTTCTACTAACTTGGTGATGGTGACTAGAGAATTCTGTCAATCACTATTTTATCTGGAAGATTAACTCCCACTTGATTCAAGCGATTGTAGTACCCAGACAATCTGAGAACATGCTCACTAGTTGAGCGATTCTCCTCCATCTTTTAGCTATAGAACTTGTTGGAGACTTCATATCTCTCAACTCGGGTATTTGCTTGAAATATTAACTTCAACTCCTGGAACATCTCATATGGTCCATGACGTTCAAAACGTCTTTGAAGTCCCGATTCTAAGACGTTAAGCATGGTGCACTAAACTATCAAGTAGTCATCATATTGAGCTAGCCAAACGTTCATAACGTCTGCATCTGCTCCTGCAATAGGTCTGTCACCTAGCGGTGCATCAAGGACATAATTCTTCTGTGCAGCAATGAGGATAAACCTCAGATCACGGATCCAATCCGCATCATTGCTACTAATATCTTTCAACTCAATTTTCTCTAGGAACATATCAAAATAAACATATGAAAGCAACAACGCGAGCTATTGATCTACAACATAATTTGCAAAATACTACCAGGACTAAGTTCATAATAAATTTAAGTTCAATTAATCATATTACTTAAGAACTCCCACTTAGATAGACATCCCCCTAATCATCTAAGTGATCACGTGATCCAAATCAACTAAACCATGTCCGATCATCACGTGAGATGGAGTAGTTTTCAATGGTGAACATCACTATGTTGATCATATCTACTATATGATTCACGCTCGACCTTTCAGTCTCCGTGTTCCGAGGCCATATCTGTATATGCTTGGCTCGTCAAGTATTACCTGAGTATTCCGTGTGTGCAACTGTTTTGCACCCGTTGTATTTGAACGTAGAGCCTATCACACCCGATCATCACGTGGTGTCTCAGCACGAAGAACTTTTGCAACGGTGCATACTCAGGGAGAACACTTATACCTTAAAATTTAGTGAGAGATCATCTTATAAAGCTACTGTCGAACTAAGCAAAATAAGATGTATAAAAGATAAACATCATATGCAATCAAAATATGTGACATGATATGGCCATGATCATCTTGCGCCTTTGATCTCCATCTCCAAAGTACTGTCATGATCTCTATCGTCACCGGCATGACACCATGATCTCCATCATCTTGATCTATATCAATGTATCGTTACATGGTCGTCACGCCAACAATTGCTCTTGCAACTATTGCTATCGCATAGCGATAAAGTAAAGCAATTATTTGGCGCTTGCATCTTATGTAATAGAGAGACAACCATAAGGATTTTGCCACTTGCCGATAACTTCAACAAAACATGATCATCTCATACAACAACTTATATCTCATCACGTCTTGACCATATCACATCACAACATGCCCTGCAAAAACAAGTTATACGTCCTCTACTTTGTTGTTGCAAGTTTTACGTGGCTGCTACGGACTTAGCAAGAACCAATCTTACCTACGCATCAAAACTACAATGATAGTTTGTCAAGTTGGTGCTGTTTTAACCTTCGCAAGGACTGGGCGTAGCCTCACTTGGTTCAACTAAAGTTGGAGAAACTGACACCCGCCAGCCACCTGTGTGGAAAGCACGTCGGTAGAACCAGTCTCGCGTAAGCGTACGCGTAATGTCGGTCCGGGCCGCTTCATCCAACAATACCGCCGAACCAAAGTATGACATGCTGGTAAGCAGTATGACTTATATCGCCCACAACTCACTTGTGTTCTACTCGTGCAAATAACATCAACACATAAAACCTAGGCTCGGATGCCACTGTTGGGGAACGTAGTAATTTCAAAATTTTCCTACGCACACGCAAGATCATGGTGATGCATAGCAACGAGAGGGGAGAGTGTGATCTGCGTACCCTCGTAGACCGATAGCGGAAGCGTTATGACAACGCGGTTGATGTAGTCGTACGTCTTCACGGCCCAACCGATCAAGCACCGAAACTACGTCACCTCCGAGTTTTAGCACACGTTCAGCTCGATGACGATCCTCGGACTCCGATCTAGCAAAGTGTCGGGGAAGAGTTCCGTCAGCACGACGGCGTCGTGACGATCTTGATGTTCTACCATCGCAGGGCTTCGCCTAAGCACCGCTACAATATTATCGAGGAGTATGGTGGAAGGGGGCACCGCACACGGCTAAGAAAACGATCACGAGGATCAACTTGTGTGTCTATGGGGTGCCCCCTGCCCCCGTATATAAAGGAGTGGAGGAGGGGAGGGCCGGCCCTCTCTATGGCGCGCCCTAGGGGAGTCCTACTCCCACCGGGAGTAGGATTCCCCTTTTCCTAGTCCAACTAGGAGCCCTTCCATGTAGTAGGAGTAGGAGACAAGGAAGGGGAAGAGGGAAGAGAAGGAAGGAGGGAGCGCCGCCCCTCCCCTTAGTCCAATTCGGACCAGTCAATGGGGGGGCGTGCGGCCTGCCTCTCCCTCTCCCCTAAAGCCCAATAAGGCCCATATACTTCTTCCCCCGTATTCCCGTAACTCCCCAGTACTCCGAAAAATACCCGAACCACTCGAAACCTTTCTGATGTCCGAATATAGTCGTCCAATATATCGATCTTTACGTCTCGACCATTTCGAGACTCCTCGTCATGTCCCCGATCTCATCCGGGACTCCGAACTCCTTCGGTACATCAAAACTCATAAACTCATAATATAACTATCATCGAAACCTTAAGCGTGCGGACCCTACGGGTTCGAGAACAATGTAGACATGACCGAGACACGTCTCCGGTCAATAACCAATAGCGGAACCTGGATGCTCATATTGGCTCCTACATATTCTACGAAGATCTTTATCGGTCAGACCACATAACAACATACGTTGTTCCCTTTGTCATCGGTATGTTACTTGCCTGAGATTCGATCGTCGGTATCTCAATACCTAGTTCAAGCTCGTTACCGGCAAGTCTCTTTACTCGTTCCGTAATACATCATCTCGCAACTAACTCATTAGTTGCAATGCTTGCAAGGCTTATGTGATGTGCATTACCGAGAGGGCCCAGAGATACCTCTCCGACAATCGGAGTGACAAATCCTAATCTCAAAATACGCCAACCCAACATGTACCTTTGGAGACACCTGTAGAGCTCCTTTATAATCACCCAGTTACGTTGTGATGTTTGGTAGCACACAAAGTGTTCCTCCCATAAACGGGAGTTGCATAATCTCATAGTCATCGGAACATGTATAAGTCATGAAGAAAGCAATAGCAACATACTAAACGATCGAGTGCTAAGCTAACGGAGTGGGTCAAGTCAATCACATCATTCTCCTAATGATGTGATCCCGTTAATCAAATAACAACTCTTTGTCTATGGTTAGGAAACACAACCATCTTTGATTAATGAGCTAGTCAAGTAGAGGCATACTAGTGACACTCTGTTTGTCTATGTATTCACACATGTATTATGTTTCCGGTTAATACAATTCTAGCATGAATAATAAACATTTATCATGAAATAAGGAAATAAATAATAACTTTATTATTGCCTCTAGGGCATATTTCCTTCACCTAATGCTGCTCCTTCTCATATCTCAACCTCACTCGACAGCAAATAGGAAGAAGCACTCATCCAGTTCCTCCATGAGAACTGGGACATCTTTGCATGGAAACCTTCTGACATGCCGGGTGTACCCAGGGGACTGACTGAGCACCGTTTGCGAGTCGACCCGAAAGTAAAACCAGTCAAGGAACATCTTCGACGATCCGCCGTACAGAAGATAAAAGCAATTGGTGAGGAAGTGGCTCGGCTCCTGGCAGCTGAGTTCATCCGAGAGATTTACCACTCCGAGTGGCTCCCCAATGTTGTTATGGTCCCCAAGAAGGACGAATCACTTCGCATGTGCATTGACTTCCAGCATATCAATTGGGCCTGCCCAAAAGATAATTTTCCTCTCCCCCACATCGACCAGATTGTCGACTCAACTACTGGGTGTGAGCGTTTGTCTTT
The DNA here is from genome assembly GCF_003073215.2 of Triticum urartu. Classification (NCBI taxonomy): domain Eukaryota; kingdom Viridiplantae; phylum Streptophyta; class Magnoliopsida; order Poales; family Poaceae; genus Triticum; species Triticum urartu. The sequence continues at coordinate 635,866,005 of NC_053024.1, read as the reverse complement.
TCTAGACGCCTATTCCGGGTACCATCAGATCCGACTGTATGGACCCGATGAGATAAAAACAGCTTTCATCACACCATTCGGGTGTTTTTGTTATGTCATCATGTCGTTCGGTCTCAAGAACGCTGGAGCTACATTCATGAGGATGATTCAGAAGTGTCTGCTCAGTCAAATCAGTCGCAATGTAGAAGCATACATGGATGACATTGTGGTCAAGTCGCGTAAAGGTTCCGACCTGCTGACTGGCCTTGCTGAAACCTTTGCCAATCTGAGAAGATATGATATCAAGCTTAACCCATCAAAGTGCACATTCGGGGTTCCTGGCGAAAAGTTACTCGGTTTCCTTGTTTCCGAACGAGGGATCGACGCGAACCCAGAGAAAGTTGGTGCCATACTCAGGATGAAGCGCACCGTGCGTGTGCATGATGTCCAGAAGCTTACTGGTTGTTTGGCCGCCTTGAGTCGATTCATTTCTCACCTCGGTGAAGAGGCATTGCCTCTTTACCGACTAATGAAGAAATCTGACAAGTTCGAGTGGACCCATGAAGCTGATGCAGCGTTTGCAGAACTCAAGGCCCTGCTTTCCACCCAGCCGGTGATTGCTGCTCCAATCAGCAAAGAGTCTTTACTGCTTTATATTGCAGCCACTGGACAAGTTGTCAGTACAGTACTCACGGTCGAGCGGGAAGAAGAAGAAAAAGCCTATAAAGTTCAGTGCCCAGTATACTATGTTTCTGAAGTTCTGACTCCATCCAAGCAAAGATATCCACATTATTAGAAGCTTGTTTATGGGATTTACATGACCACGAAGAAGGTTGCACATTATTTCTCTGATCACTCCATTACAATCGTCAGCGACATACCATTGTCAGAAATTCTGAACAACAGAGATGCAACCGGTCGAGTGGCAAAGTGGGCGATTGAACTCCTTCCCTTGGATATCAAGTTTGAGGCAAAGAAAGCTATCAAGTCCTAGGCAATAGCAGATTTCCTCGCCGAGTGGATCGAACAGCAACTACCGACTCAGATTCACTCGGACCATTGGACCATGTTCTTTGATGGATCTAAGCTACTGAATGGTTCTGGGGCGGGGGTAGTGTTGGTATCCCCCCGAGGTGACAAGCTCCGCTATGTTCTCCAGATTCATTTTGATTCCTCCAACAATGAAGCTGAATATGAGGCACTTTTGTACGAGTTGCGTATGGCCATTTCACTCGGCGTCCGTCGCCTCATGGTCTACGGCGACTCAGATTTGGTGGTTAATCAAGTAATGAAGGAGTGGGACGTCAGAAGCCCGGCTATGACTGGCTACTGTAATGCAGTGAGAAAGTTAGAGAAGAAGTTTGAGGGTTTAGAGCTCCATCACATACCCCGACTGAAAAATCAAGCAGCAGATGATTTGGCGAAGATAGGTTCCAAGAGGGAAGCCATTCCCAGTAATGTGTTTTTGGAACATATTCATACACCTTCAGTCCAGGAAGATCCTTTCACTGAAGAGCCCCCGCAACCAAAGAGCGCTGATCCGACTGAATTCGAAGTCCCGACCGTGGTCGACTTGATCATGGAGGTTTTGGTCATCACTCCCGACTGGACAGTGTCGTACATCGCGAACATTCTTAGGAAAGAACTCCCAGAGGACGAAGAAGAGGCCCGACAGATCGTCCGCCGATCTAAGGCTTTTACTGTGATAGGAGGGCAGCTGTTCAGAGAAAGTGTAACTGGAGTCAGCCAGAAATGCATAACACCAGAACAAGGTCAAGTGATCCTCAATGACATCCTCTCAGGGACCTGTGTTCACCATGCATCCTCTCGGACCATTGTGGGCAAAGCATACCGAGCAGGATTTTATTGGCCACGTGCAAATGAGATGACACAAGAAATAGTCGACAGTTGTGAAGGTTGCCAGTTTTATTCCAACATGTCTCACAAGCCTGCGTCAGCCTTGAAGACCATTCCACTCGTCTGGCCCTTCGCTGTTTGGGGTTTGGACATGGTTGGACCCCTGAGAACGGGTAGGAGCGGCTTCACTCATATACTCATGGCAGTTGACAAGTTCACCAAATGGATTGAGGCCAAACCTATCAAAAGTCTTGAAGCCAGTACTGCGGTCAGTTTCATCAGAGAGTTAACATTCAGATATGGTGTTCCGCAGAGCATCATCACTAACAATGGGTCGAACTTCGATTCTGATGAGTTCAGAGCCTTCTGCGCTTCCCAAGGAACTCAAGTCAACTATGCTTCAGTCGTCCATCCCCAGTCGAATGGATAAGCTGAAAGAGCAAACGGATTGATCCTCAAAGGACTGAAACCCGGACTGATGCATGATCTCAAGCACGCGGCAGGCGCCTGGGTCGATGAACTTCCATCAGTGCTTTGGGGTTTGAGGACAACCCCTAATCGGTCGACTGGCCGAACTCCATTCCTATTGGTCTATGGAGCTGAAGCTGTTCTTCCGAGTGACTTGCTTCACAATGCACCCAAAGTCGAGCTTTTCTCAAAAGATGAAGCAGAACAGGCTCGGCAAGACGCAGTTGATCTCCTGGAAGAGGAAAGAGAGATGGCCCTGATCCGGTCGACCATTTATCAGCAAGACCTACGTCGATTCCATGCCAAAAACGTGAGGGTTCGAGCATTTCAAGAAGGGGACTTGGTTCTTCGAGTGGATCAGCAGAAACCACACAAGCTCGCCCCTACTTGGGAAGGCCCCTTCATTGTTACCAGAGTGCTCCACAATGGAGCATACCACTTATACAATGTCGAGCACAAGAAAGATGAGCCACGCACTTGGAACGCGGAGCTGCTCCGCCCCTTTTACACTTAAGCATTCAGACTGTTGAGATGTAATAAGAAATACCTTTTAGTTTGATTATCAAAGACACAGCTTTACAGTTTCTTAAATGATTGTTGTTCCTTTTTCATATGTTCTAAATCCCCCAATGGGTGCCCTAGATGTGAATCCATTTCGCCAAATTTTTAAAAATCCTACCGAGTAGTGAGCAAGCCTCTCACTCGGAGGCTTAGCTGCGAATCCGTTTTGCCTAAGTTTAAAAAATCCTACCGAGTGGTGAGCAACCCTCACACTCGGGGGCTTAGCTGCAGTCCAGTACTCGCCTAAGTTAAAAAAATCCTACCAAGTGGTGAGCAATCCTCTCACTCAGGGGCTTAGCTGCAGTCCAGTACTCGCCTAAGTTTAAAAAATCCTACCGAGTGGTGAGCAATCCTCTCACTCGGGGGCTTAGCTGCAGTCCAGTACTCGCCTAAGTTTAAAAAATCCTACCGAGTGGTGAGCAATCCTCTCACTCGGGGGCTTAGCTGCAGTCCAGTACTCGCCTAAGTTTAAAAAATCCTACCGAGTGGTGAGCAATCCTCTCACTCGGGGGCTTAGCTGCAGTCCAGTACTCGCCTAAGTTTAAAAAATCCTACCGAGTGGTGAGCAATCCTCTCACTCGGGGGCTTAGCTGCAGTCCAGTACTCGCCTAAGTTTAAAAAATCCTACCGAGTGGTGAGAGCCTCACTATCAACTCGCCGGAGCTTTAGCTGCCAGTCCAGTACCACTCGCCTAACTGTATTCAAAATGAATACAACAGCAGAGCAGGAGTGGTGCAGGGCAAATGACCGTCTTCTCAACATGGCGGCGCCTCTGAGGTCTCCGCAGGTTGCTACGCGCCGTGACAATGTTAAAATAAGTACCTACCGCACGTCGGTATCACAGAAAGTAGCGCTGCACAGCAACTCCCCTGCAACAGCATCTCGGGACTTAAGCTGTATGTTCGACACGGACGGAAGGCACCTAATCATTGCCAGCACATGCTTTTCGCGAGAAACCTTAACAAATCCTCCATCACCGTCTTCAAGAAAGGCAACACTTGCATCTGCCACTGGTGGTCCAGATCTCGCCACATAGAGAAAGCGGAGAGCAGCTTATAGCCTGTAGTCGAATGTGATCTTTCGCTGCATCTTAAGTCGAGAAGAGACCATATAACAAGAGAGCTGTATGTGATGAGCACAATAGCGTCAAGTACACACCTCAATCCGGTCCCACTCTCGCGTGCTTAGATGTAGTCAGTATCGCTCTCATCTGGTCTAAACGCTTAATCCCTCTAGCGCACAGGTGGTGAGGTTCAACTTCTCCATCGTCAGGTGACTCAAGGAGTTAGCATCGCAGTCTAGTCACCACGGCCCTACAGGTCTGATATCACTACAAGGATCGGCACTACCAACGGATGAACGCCCAAAGCGGAAAATGAGATGAGTGCCTGTAGATGATATCGATTCCTGCCACGGTATGCAGACGCCTCGGAGGGTGCGCATGCTGCGCAACCCCATCGAATAACGAATATGCGCACTCCATACGTCACGAAGTCCTGCCAAAGAGAGGATGGAGGTACAGCGTACCCGAGCCTGAGCGAGACCGTATTCTCTCCAGATTTATCGGGAGATGGATCCAGACACAGCAACTCACACAGGCAGGTAGGGCTATGGCGGTTGCACTATAGGCACCGCAAGGAAACCACGCAAAGTGGCAGGTCGACCGTTGGCTGGAACAAATCTCTCCTCAGACTAGCTGCACAGGGTAGCTCCAAAGTAACACAAAGACTATTCCGAGTGAAGAACAAGTTCCACTCGAAGGCAAACACAAGCACATTCAGAAGATAAACCAAGTTCAGATAAATCCTAAAGTTCCAGAACACAGATAAAAGTACTCGGGCATTAGGCCCGAAGGAGTTTAACAGTTACAAAACCACTCGGCATTCTAAGGCAAATTTAAGGCGAGGTATAAAGTTTGTTCACTCCGCAGGAGGAGGGCTTGCAGGCTCGTCGAACTCGTCCAGATCAATTCCGTCAGCGATCTGAGTGGCAGCAGCAATGAAGGTTTCCATGAAGGATTGGAAGTCAAGCCTTTTGGTGTTGGCAACTTTGATCGCTGTCAGCTTCTCTTCTCGAGCTTCTTTGCAGTGGACCCAAACCAGCGACAGAGCCACGTCAACACCACATCGGACAGAAGACTTCTTCCATTCCTGCACTCGACCAGGAACCTCATTGAGTCGAGTCATCAGAGACTCGAGGTCATTTTGAAGCGTTGCCCTTGGCCAAAGTGATGTATCAATGCGCGACACCGCCACCTTCAGACGAGCAAGATAGCTCGTAACACTGGCAACACGAGATTCCAGTCATAGCACGTTCATGGCAGCCTCATCGCCGACAGGAGAAAGGATGGGGTCCAAGCCTGTCTCGATCCGTCCAGTTTCTTCTTCAAAGTTTTGGCAGAATCCTGCAGATTCAAGGAGTTAATGAGTCGACCGGTTCATGATGACTTGCAAACAGTGAATCAGTCAGATAAAGAAAAGTACCTTCGAGCATAAGGAAGAGCTTCTTGGCAAGTGCTTTCAGATAAGCTTCTAGGTCATTTCTCCTACGAGACATGCTTTCCAGCTACTCGTTCAGAGTCACCTTGTCTTTCTTCAGACGAGTCGCCTCTCGGTTGGACTCAGTAAGAGATGTATTCAGCTTGGTGATTTCCTCCTCTAGCGCACCGACCGAAGCCAGCCTTTTGTCGGCAAGTGCAGTCTTCGCGTGAGCCTCCTTTTGCGCTGCTGCAAGATCGAGGTCCTTCTTCGCCAGAGCCTGCCTCATTTCTCTGCAAAAAAGTACATTTGGGTCAGACAAAAGAACAAAGAGATAACCTGAGGGATGGTCAAGATAAACAGTCGATAGGTCGTTACCTTCCGTACCAGCCACTTCATCTTTAGCTTTTTTCAAGTTCTGATGGGCCAGCTCCAAGTCAAGGATAAGTTGTCTCTGCTTTTCCTCAAATTCAACGAACTTGGAGATAAGTGCATAGGATTTCTAAAATCAGTAAAAGATATGTCAATGGACAAGATCAAAGATCGTTTGCTTCCGAGTGAATAAAACTTTAAAGACTACTACGGAATCAAACATTCTACAGTAGTCTCGGGGACTACACCTAGTGGGTGCACTTATCGTGCCCCCACTAATTCAGTTTCCACTCGACATGGTCCGCCCAAACTGAGTGGAAGGAAAAGAAAAGAAAGAAAAAGACATACTTAGACCCCAACCGACTGCCAGCAGTCGACTGCGCTCTCGGGTACTACACCCAATGGGTGCACTTAGCGTGCCCCCACTAGTTCAGATTCCGCTCGACATGGTCCGCCCAGACCGAGTGGAAGAGTGAAAACAACAAAGATGTCAAACACCCACTGGGTGCACAGATGCGAAGTGCAGGATAACAAGAAATTGCACGGAGAAAGGTTTTCAGGTAGAATATCCTAACAGAACAAGTTCAGTCGGAAGCCAACTTACCTGGACATTAGCTCGAAGGGCCGCGCTGGCATCGTAAGCAGCCTGACTATTTTCGTGCACCACCTTCACTTGCTCTATCATATTGCCAGCTTGGCGAATGGCTTCTGCAGCGGCATCTGCCTGGCTTTCTAGGATGTGATGAGTGGTGAAGAATGGGACTGACGATGCAGACGCAGCAGCTTGAAGTTCCGAGGCATGAAGCTGGATGGGTGAAGCAAGCACTGGTACAGTCGACGATGTGGGGCGTTCACTCGATACTAGATCAACAAAAGTAACAGAAGCCCGAGTCACATCTTCAGGATGTTGAATCGCTGACTCTGCCGCCAGCACCGATTGGGATGTCTTGCTAGCTGATGCCTTCTTGTTCCTCCTAGGCCTCGGTGGCACGTCCTCGTCGTCGTCTGGAAGTTCAATGACATTGGGAGGAGCTGCAAAAAGATCAGTCACTGAGATATAGTTGACCCCAGATCAATCGCCAGAATTTAATCGACCGATAAAACGGCCGAGTAACTGAAGACAGGATTACGAGAGTTGTACCTGGGTTGGAAGTGACTGCACCTTCCATTTCTTCATCTTCATACTTGTGGGTGGAAGTCCCGGAGGTAGCAGCGCTGCAAATTTCAAGATTCAGTTGGTCATGTCTATCACGGTGGGTCGACCAAAACTCGACTCGTACTAAACCAAGAAATCAGGTCTGACTATTACCCAGAAACAGTAGGAATGTCCACTTTGATCTTGGGCAAGGCCTTCGGTGGTTTTGACGACGCAGCTTTCGGTTGTTTCGGTGCCTTATTAGTCAGCGCTGGAGATGGTGCAACTTTCGGTTGCTTCGGTGCCCTCACAGTCGGCACTTGAGAAGACGTCCGAGGGCGCTTCGATGACTGCCCAGTCGGCGCGGTCGCTTTGTCATGGATGCTTGCCGGGTCGTGAGCGTGCTTGGATCGCTTTTCCCAATGGGGAGGTGAGTCGACCTCTTCTTCATCACTCGAGTCGTCACTCTCCTCGTCCTCCTCTTCATCAAAGTGCCACTCGCCGCTCTCGCCTCCGCTCGCCTCCCCCTCCGGATCCTGCTCCTGCTCCCCGTTGGGCATCGAGTACATCTAAGTAAGGGCCTGAAAGACAACAAGCAAAGCAAAAATCAGTCGGTTGACAACCAGCAGTTACATGATAAATCAAGAGAACACTCGACAGTTTAGAGTTGGACCTTGTCTGGTTGGCGCGAGTTGTCGAGTGGAGGGACTCTCCTAGACCCCCTAGGGTTATCTTTGTTGCCAGTGATACCCCTCAACCGTATCCTCGTCGACCTCTTCTGGGTGGATCCGAGTGGAATCCTCAATGCCTGAATCCATCCACATCGGATGGTCGTGAGCTTGAAGCGGCTGAATGCGTCGCTTAAGGAAGACCTCCAATAGATCCATGCCAGTCACGCCATCACGGACGAGTTGGAGCACCCGCTCGACCAGCACCTTCACCTCCGCTTTCTCCTCCGGGGTCACTTTCAAGGCGGAGGGCTTCTCGACTCGAGCCATGGAGAAGGGGGAAGTCCGGTCGACTGACCTGGAGTCGGCTGGTCTTTGCAATAGAACCAGGTCGACTGCCACCCTCGAACTGACTCAGGAAGGATCATGGCTGGGAAAGTGCTTTTACCTCTCATTTGAATCCCAAGACCCCCACACATCTGGACCACGTGCATCCTCTCATCACTCGGGTTGGCCTTCTTGATCGACTGAGAACGACACGTGAAAATGTGCTTGAAGAGACCCCGGTGTGGTCTACAGCCCAAGAAATTCTCGCACATGGACACGAAGGCAGCGAGGTACACGATGGTGTTGGGGGAAAAGTGGTGGAGTTGTGCTCCAAAGAAGTTCAAGAAGCCTCGAAAAAAGGATGGGGAGGCAGAGAAAACCCGCGGTCAACATAGGTGGCGAGGAGAACGCACTCACCCTCCTGCGGATGCGATTCGGTCTCACCCTCCGGGAGCCGCGCCGATTCGTGGGAGACCAGTCCCCCCTCGACCAGATCGCCGATGTCGTCCTGACGAATTGTCGACCGAATCCAATCGCCCTGGATCTAGCCGCCCGACAGGCCGGACCTCTACGAAGATCCGCCCTGACTGGACTTCTTCCCCTTCGCCTTCGCCGTCATCTTCTTCACGCGCTCCAAGGCCATCGTCTTCTCCTTCCCCATTGCAGCAGGCGGAGCTCGAATAGAGCGGTGGCGCCAGGAGCAGAGGTGGATGTGGTGGAGAAAGCGGGGGAGAAAGAGGAAGAATGGGAACGCACCATGCAAAAAAACCCCAATCCGGCACCTTATACGAGGTCGTTTCCGAGTGGCTGACCTGTGGGTCCGGGCGATCCTATCAAATCCCGCAACAGTCGCGCGCGCGATACGTGGCGAAAAAGGTGGCGCATCGGTCGAGGCGGCCCTGCCTAATCCAACCCGATTACTGCGGCCTCCTCCGCCCCGCACGCTTCCTGAAATTCGAATCCCACAATATCCGTGAGCAGCAAAGCAACTGATGTCTACTACACAACCTTCTTCTTGTAGACGTTGTTGGGCCTCCAAGTGCAGAGGTTTGTAGGACAGTAGCAGATTTCCCTCAAGTGGATGACCTAAGGTTTATCAATCCGTAGGAGGCGTAGGATGAATATGGTCTCTCTCAAGCAACCATGCAACCAAATAACAAAGAGTCTGTTGTGTCCCCAACACACCCAATACAATGGTAAATTGTACAGGTGCACTAGTTCGGCGAAGAGATGGTGATACAAGTGGTATATGGATAGTAGATAATAGTTTTTGTAATCTGAAAATATAAAAACAGGAAGGTAACTAATGGTAAAAGTGAGCGTAAACGGTATTGCAATGCATTGAAACAAGGCCTAGGGTTCATACTTTCGCTAGTGCAAGTTCCCTCAACAATACTAACATAATTGGATCACATAACTATTCCTCAACATGCAACAAAGAGTCACTCCAAAGTCACTAATAGCGGAGAACAAATGAAGAGATTATGGTAGGGTACGAAACCACCTCAGAGTTATTCTTTCCAATCAATCCGTTGGGCTATTCCTATAAGTGTCACAAACAGCCCTAGAGTTCGTACTAGAATAACACCTTAAGACACAAATCAACCAAAACCCTAATGTCACCTAGATACTCCAATGTCATCTCAAGTATCCGTGGGTATGATTATACGATATGCATCACACAATCTCAGATTCATCTATTCAACCAACACAAAGGACCTCAAAGAGTGCCCCAAAGTTCTACCGGAGAATCACAACGAAAACGTGTGCCAACCCCTATGCATAGGTTCATGGGCGGAACCCGCAAGTTGGTCACCAAAACATACATCAAGTGAATCACGTGATATCCCATTGTCACCACAGATATGCATGGCAAGACATACATCAAGTGTTCTCAAATCTTTAAAGACTCAATCCGATAAGATAACTTCAAAGGGAGAACTCAATCTATTACAAGAGAGTAGAGGGGGAGAAGAAACATAAGATCCAACTATAATAGCAAAGCTCGCGATACATCAAGATCGTGCCAAATCAGGAACACGAGAGAGAGAGAGAGAGATCAAACACATAGCTACTGGTACATACCCTCAGCCCCGAGGGAGAACTACTCCCTCCTGGTCATGGAGAGCACCGGGATGATGAAGATGGCCACCGGAGAGGGATTCCTCCTCCGGCAGGGTGCCGGAACGGGTCTAGATTTAGCTTTCGGTGGCTACGGAGGCTTCTGGCGGCGGAACTCCCCATCTATTGTGCTCCCCGATAGTTTTAGGGTATATGGAGATATATAGGCGGAAGAAGTACATCAGGGGGGCACGAGGGGCCCACGAGGGTGGAGGGCGCGCCCAGGGGCGGGCGCGCCCCTGCCTCGTGGCCTCCTCGTAGATCCCCTGACATGCACTCCAAGTCTTCTGGGCTTCTTCTGATCCAAAAATAAGTTCCGTGGACTTTCAGGTCAATTGGACTCCGTTTGGTTTTCCTTTTCTGCGATATTCTAAAACAAGGTAAAAACAGAAACTGGCACTAGGCTCTGGGTTAATAGGTTAGTCCCTAAAATGATATAAAAGTGTATAACAAAGCCCATAAACATCCAAAACAGTAGATAATATAGCATGGAGCAATCAAAAATTATAGATACGTTGGAGACGTATCAGCATCCCCAAGCTTAATTCCTGCTCGTCCTCGAGTAGGTAAATGATAAAAACAGAATTTTTGATGCGAAGTGCTACTTGGCATAATTTCAATGTAATTCTTCTTAATTGTGGCATGAATATTCAGATCCATAAGATTCAAGACAAAAGTTCATGTTGACATAAAAATAATAACACTTCAAGCATACTAACCAAGTAATCATGTCTTCTCAAAATAACATGGACAAAGAAAGCTATTCCTACAAAATCATATAGTCTGGCTATGCTCCATCTTCACCACACAAAATATTTAAATCATGCACAACCCCGAGGACAAGCCAAGCAATTGTTTCATACTTTTGATGTTCTCAACTTTTTCAGTCTTCACGCAATACATGAGCGTGAGCCATGGACATAGCACTATAGGTGGAATAGAATGGTGGTTGTGGAGAAGACAAAGGGGAGAAGATAGTCTCACATCAACTAGGCGTATCAACGGGCTATGGATATGCCCATCAATAGATATCAATGTGAGTGAGTAGGGATTGCCATGCAACGGATGCACTAGAGCTATAAGTGTATGAAAGCTCAACAAAAGAAACTAGTGGGTGTGCATCCAACTTGCTTGCTCACGAAGACCTAGGGAATTTTGAGGAAGCCCATCATTGGAATATACAAGCCAAGTTCTATAATGAAAGATTCTTACTAGTATATGAAAGTGACAACATAGGAGACTCTCTATCATGAAGATCATGGTGCTACTTTGAAGCACAAGTGTGGTAAAAGGATAGTAGCATTGCCCCTTCTCTCTTTTTCTCTCATTTTTATTATTTTTATTTTTATTTGGGCCTTCTCTTTTTTCTGGCCTCTTTTTTTTATTTGGGCTTCTTTGGCCTCTTTTATTTATTTATTTATTTTCATCCAGAGTCTCATCCCGACTTGTGGGGGAATCATAGTCTCCATCATCCTTTCCTCATTGGGACAATGCTCTAATAATGATGGTCATCACACTTTTATCTACTTACAACTCAAGAATTACAACTTGATTCTTAGAACAAAATATGACTATATGAATGCCTCCGGCAGTGTACCGGGATGTGCAATGACTCATGAGTGACATGTATGAAAGAATTATGAATGGTGGCTTTGCCACAAATACGATGTCAACTACATGATCATGCAAAGCAATATGACAATGATGGAGCGTGTCATAATAACCGGAATGGTGGAAAGTTGCATGGCAATATATCTCAGAATGGCTATGGAAATGCCATAATAGGTAGGTATGGTGGCTGTTTTGAGGAAGGTATATGGTGGGTTTATGATACCGGCGAAAAGTGCACGATATTAGAGAGGCTATCAATGGTGGAAGGATGAGAGTGCGTATAATCCATGGACTCAACATTAGTCATAAAGAACTCACATACTTATTGCAAAAATCTATTAGTTATCGAAACAAAGTACTACGCGCATGCTCCTAGGGGGATAGATTGGTAGGAAAAGACCATCGCTCGTCCCCGACCGCCACTCATAAGGAGGACAATCAATAAATAAATCATGCTCCGACTTCATCACATAACGGTTCACCATACGTGCATGCTACGGGAATCACAAACTTCAACACAAGTATTTCTCAAATTCACAACTACTCAACTAGCATGACTCTAATATTACCATCCTCATATCTCAAAACAATCATCAAGTATCAAACTTCTCATAGTATTCAATGCACTATATATGAAAGTTTTTATTATATCCCTCTTGGATGCCCATCATATTAGGACTAAATTCATAACCAAAACAAACTACCATGCTGTTCTAAAAGACTCTCAAAATAATATAAGTGAAGTATGAGAGTTCATCTATTTCTATAATACCACCACCGTGCTCTAAAAAGATATAAGTGAAGCACTAGAGCAAATGACAAACTACTCCGAAAGATATCAGTGAAGATCAATGAGTAGTCGAATAATTATGCAACTATGTGAAGACTCTCTAACATTTAATAATTTCAGATCTTGATACTTTATTCAAACATAAAGCAAAACAAAATAAAATGACATCTAAGAATAGCAAACATCATGTGAAGAAGAAAAAACTTAGGATCAACCGAAACTAACCGATAGTTGTTGAAGAAGAAAGGTGGGATGCTAATCGGGGCATACCCAAGCTTAGATGCTTGAGACTTATTGAAATATTATCTTGGGATGCCTTGGAAATCCCCAATCTTGAGCTTTTGTGTCTCCTTAATTCCTCTCATATCACGGTCTCCCTAAATCTCAAAAGCTTCATCCACACAAAACTCAACAAGGACTCGTGAGATAAGTTAGTATAAACCATTGCAAAAACCTTATCATACTCTACTGTAGCGAATCACTAAAATTATTATTCAACATTGCATACTAAATTCCTCTGCATATTTAATAGTCCTATCCTCAAATAGAATCATTAAAGAAGCAAACATATGCAAACAATGCAAATATAACAGCAATCTGCCTAAACAGGACAGTCTGTAAAGAATGCAGCAACATCCATACTACCCTAGCTCCAAAAATTATGAAATAAAATTCCCACTGTAGTAAATTTATCAGAGCTTAATATGCAAAAGGTTTCAACATTTTATCACATTCTGACCTTTCTAGGGAATTATTGCAACAACGGTAAACTTTCTGTTTTCAAACAGCAACATATGGAGTTTTAACATAGGCATAGTAAAGGCTATCAATGCCACTTTTATTGAAATAAAAGATGCAAAAAATTGTTCTAAATAACAGCAAGCAAATCTTAACAAAATAAATTGACGCTCCAAGCAAAACACATATCATGTGGTGAATAAAAATATAGCTCCAAGTAAAGTCACCGATGAACGAAGACGAAAGAGGGGATGCCTTCCGGGGCATCCCCAAGCTTAGGCTCTTGGCTATCCTTGAATATTACCTTGGGGTGCCTTGGGAATCCCCAAGCTTAGGCTCTTGCCACTCCTTATTCCATAGTCCATCGAATCCTTACCCAAAACTTGAAAACTTCACAACACAAAACTTAACAGAAAACTCATAAGCTCCGTTAGTATAAGAAAATAAATCACCACTTCAAGGTACTGTAATGAACTCATTATTTATTTATATTGGTGTTAAACCTACTGTATTCCAAATTTTCTATGGTTTATAAACTATTTTACTAGCCACAGAATCATCAAAATAAGTAAACAACACATGAAAAACAGAATCTGTCAAAAACAGAACAGTCTGTAGTAATCTGGATCAAAAGTATACTTATGGAACTCATAAAATTCTCAAATAAATTTCTGGACCTGAGGAATTTATCTTTTAATCATATGCAAAAAGAATTAACTAAATAGCACTTCACAAATAAAAATGGCAGCAATTCTTCTGAGCGCTAAAGTTTCTGTTTTTTACAGCATGATCAACAAGACTTTCCCCAAGTCTTCCCAAAGGTTCTACTTGGCACAAACACTAATTAAAAGCATAAAACCACATCTAAAAAGAGGATAGATGAATTATTTATTACTAAATAGGAACAAAAATCAAGGAACTAAAATAAAATTGGGTTGCCTCCCAACAAGCGCTATCGTTTAACGCCCCTAGCTAGGCATGATAATGACAATGATGCTCACATAAAGGATAAGAATTGAAACATAAAGAGAGCATCATGAAGAATATGACTAGCACATTTAAGCCTAACCCACTTCCTATGCATAGGTATTTTGTGAGCAAACAACTTGTGGGAACAATAATCAACTAGCATAGGAGGGCAAAACAAGCATAACTTCAAAACTTTAAGCACATAGGGAGGAAACTTGATATTATTGCAATTCCTACAAGCATATATTCCTCCCTCATAATAATTTTCAGTAGAATCATGAATGAATTCAACAATATAACCAGCACCTAAAGCATTCTTTTCATGATCTTCAAGCATAGAAATTTTATTTCTCTCCACACAAGCAAAATTCTTCTCATGAATAATAGGGGAGCAAACTCAACAAAGTAACTATCATGGGATTGAAAATTGAAATCAAGATAACAAGTTTCATCATTATTCTTTAAAGCATACATGCCATCACAATAATCATCATAGATAGGAGGCATGCTTTCATTATAATAAATTTGCTCATCAAAACTTGGGGGACAAAAAATATCATCTTCATCAAACTTAGCTTCCCCAAGCTTGTGGCTTTGCATATCATTAGCATCATAGATATTCAAGGAATTCATTTTAACTACATTGCAATCATGCTCATCATTCAAATATTTAGTGCCAAACATTTTATAGATTTCTTATTCTAGCACTTGAGCACAATTATCCTTTCCATCATACTCACGAAAGATATTAAAAAGGTGAAGCGTATGAGACAAACCCAATTCCATTTTTTATAGTTTTCTTTTATAAACTAAACTAGTGATAAAACAAGAAACTAAAAGACTCGATTGCAAGATCTAAAGATATACCTTCAAGCACTCACCTCCCCGGCAACGGCGCCAGAAAAGAGCTTGATGTCTAGTACACAACCTTCTTCTTGTAGACGTTGTTGGGCCTCCAAGTGCAGAGGTTTGTAGGACAGTAGCAAATTTCCCTCAAGTGGATGACCTAAGGTTTATTAATCCGTAGGAGGCGTAGGATGAATATGGTCTCTCTCGAGCAACCCTACAACCAAATAACAAAGAGTCTCTTGTGTCCCCAACACACCCAATACAATGGTAAAATGTATAGGTGCACTAGTTCGGCGAAGAGATGGTGATACAAGTGGTATATGGATAGTAGATAATAGTTTTTGTAATATGAAAATATAAAAACAGCAAGGTAACTAATGGTAAAAGTGAGCGTAAACGGTATTGCAATGCGTTGAAACAAGGCCTAGGGTTCATACTTTCGCTAATGCAAGTTCCCTCAACAATACTAACATAATTGGATCACATAACTATCCCTCAACATGCAACAAAGAGTCACTCCAAAGTCACTAATAGCGGAGAACAAATGAAGAGATTATGGTAGGGTATGAAACCACCTCAAAGTTATTCTTTCCAATCAATCTGTTGGGCTATTCCTATAAGTGTCACAAACAACCCTAGAGTTCATACTAGAATAACACCTTAAGACACAAATCAACCAAGACCCTAATGTCACCTAGATACTCCAATTTCACCTCAAGTATCCGTGGGTATGATTATATGATATGCATCACACAATCTCAGATTCATCTATTCAAACAACACATAGAACCTCAAAGAGTGCCCCAAAGTTCTACCGGAGAATCACGACGAAAACGTGTGCCAACCCCTACGCATAGGTTCATGGGTGGAACCCGCAAGTTGGTCACCAAAACATACATCAAGTGAATCACGTGATATCCCATTGTCACCACAGATACGCACGGCAAGACATACATCAGGTGTTCTCAAATATTTAAAGACTCAATCCGATAAGATAACTTCAAAGGGAAAACTCAATCCATTACAAGAGAGTAGAGGGGGAGAAGAAACATAAGATCCAACTATAATAGCAAAGCTCGCGATACATCAAGATCGTGCCAAATCAAGAACATGAGAGAGAGAGAGAGAGAGAGATCAGACACATAGCTACTGGTACATACCCTCAGCCCCGAGGGAGAACTACTCTCTCCTCGTAATGGAGAGCATCGGGATGATGAAGATGGCCACCGGAGAGGGATTCCCCCTCCGGCAGGGTGCCAGAACGGGTCTAGATTTAGCTTTTGGTGGCTAAGGAGGCTTGTGGCGGCGGAACTCCCCATCTATTGTGCTCCCCGATAGTTTTAGGGTATATGGAGATATATAGGCGGAAGAAGTACGTCAGGGGGGCCACGAGGGTGGAGGGCGCGCCCAGGGGGTGGGCACGCCCCCCTGCCTCGTGGACTCCTCGTAGATCCCCTGACGTGCACTCCAAGTCTTCTGGGCTTCTTCTGATCCAAAAATAAGTTCCGTGAAGTTTCAGGTCAATTGGACTCCGTTTGGTTTTCCTTTTCTGCGATATTCTGAAACAAGGTAAAAACAGAAATTGGCACTAGGCTCTGGGTTAATAGGTTAGTCCCAAAAATGATATAAAAGTGTATACTAAAGCCCATAAACATCCAAAACAGTAGATAATATAGCATGGAGCAATCAAAAATTATAGATACGTTGGAGACGTATCAGCAACCTGTCAGACGGAAGATTTTTCCCATATCAGCACTTGAAGCATAGTAGTAGAAGTTCACTCGGCAGAACCAAGAATGGATCAAGGCGACTGAAAAAGAAGTTGAAGTCATCATTGCTCGGCGCTTCCGAGCGCGAAAATTGAATCGGAGGTGTTCTCAACTCCGTCTCCACTCAAACCCTGAACCATTCGGGGGCTAATGATGGAGTTATGTACCTAGGGTAGGGTCATAGGCCTGACCTAGACACCCTCCCCTAGGACACCATCCTAAAACCAAAAGCATTCGAGGGATAGCATCATCCACTCGACTACGAGGCATTCCACTCGGAAGACTCAAATTCACTCGATCACGACAATTATCACTCGACGGACAGAAGATCTAAAGTCACTCTGCACGACAACGGTCGGACGTTTACTTCATAGACTTAATAGGCATTTATGTCACTTAATTGCTAGCATTACCAGTAATGCCCCCCTCTTAATGTACCTTAAAACCCTTGTAACATGGGCTGGCTGGGGTCTAGGCGCACTCTATATAAGCCACCCCCTCCACTGGCACAAGGGTTCGCACCCCCTGTAAACACACATACATAATCCAGTCGACCGCCTCCTGGCACCGAGACGTAGGGCTATTACTTCCTCCGCGAAGGGACTGAACTCGTAAAACTCGTGTGTACAACTTCGCCATAGCTAGGATCTTGCCTCCTCATACATACCCCCCATTCTATTGTCAGTCTTAGATCCACGACAGGGCCCACGAGGGTGGAGGGCGCGCCTAGGGGGTAGGCGCCCCCTCCTGCCTCGTGCCCTCCTCGATCTTCTCCAAGTCTCCTAAATCACGTTTGTTGAGAAAATCACGTTCCCGAAGGTTTCATTCCATTTGGACTCCGTTTGATATTCCTTTTCTTTGAAACCCTAAAATAGGCCAAAAAACAGCAATTTGGGCTGGGCCTCTGGTTAGTAGGTTAGTCCCAAAAATGATATAAAAGTGTAAAATAAAGCCCATTAACATCCAAAATAGATAATATAATTGCACGGAGCAATCCAAAATATGACTCTATGTGAATGCCTCCGGCGGTGTATCGAGATGTGCAATGATGCATGAGTGACATGTATGAAGAATTATGAACGGTGGCTTTGCCACAAATATGATGTCAACTACATGATCACGCAAGCAATATGACAATGATGAAGCGTGTCATAATAACGGAACGGTGGAAAGTTGCATGGCAATATATCTCGGAATGGCTATGGAAATGCCATAATAGGTAGGTATGGTGGCTGTTTTGGGGAAGGTATATGGTGGGTTTAAGGTACCGGCGAATGTTGCGCGATATTAGAGAGGCTAGCTATGGTGGAAGGGTGAGAGTGCGTATAATCCATGGACTCAACATTAGTCATAAAGAACTCACATACGTATTGCAAAAATCTATTAGTTATCGAAAGAAAGTATTACGCGCATGCTCCTAGGGGGATAGGTTGGTAGGAAAAGACCATCGCTCGTCCCCGACCGCCACTCATAAGGAAGGCAACCAATAAATAAATCATATGCTCCGACTTCATCACATAACGGTTCACCATACGTGCATGCTACGGGAATCACAAACTTCAACACAAATATTTCTCATATTCACAACTACTCAACTAGCATGACTCTAATATCACCATCTCCATATCTGAAAACAGTTATCAAGTATCAAACTTCTCATAGTATTCAATGCACTTCTATGAAAGTTTTTATATTATAGCAAATTTCCATGTTGTTCTAAAGGACTCTTAAAATAATATAAGTGAAGCATGAGAGAACAATAGTTTCTATAAAACAAATCCACCATCGTGCTCTAAAAGATATAAGTGAAGCACTAGAGCAAAAACTATATAGCTCAAAAGATATAAGTGAAGCACATAGAGTATTCTAATAAATTTCAAATCATGTGAGTCTCTATCAAAAGGTGTGTACATAAAGGATGATTGTGGTAAACTAAAAAGAAAATACTCAAATCATACAAGACGCTCCAAGCAAAACACATATCATGTGGTGAATAAAAATATAGCTCCAAGTAAAGTTACCAATAGACGAAGACAAAAGAGGGGATGCCTTCCGGGGCATCCCCAAGCTTAGGCTTTTTGGTGTCCTTGAATTTTACCTTGGGGTGCCATGGGCATCCCCAAGCTTAGGCTCTTGCCACACGTTGTTCCATAATCCATCAAAACTTTTACCCAAAACTTGAAAACTTCACAACACAAAACTCAAAATATCTATTAATCACCACTTCAAGGTACTGTAATGAAATCATTCTTTATTTATATTGGTGTTAAACCTACTGCATTCAAACTTCTCTATGGTTTATAAACTCTTTTACTAGCCATAGATTCATCAAAATAAGCAAGCAACACAAGAAAAACAGAATCTGCCAAAAACAGAACAGTATGTAGTAATCTGTAGCTAACGCAACTTCTGGAACCCCAAAAATTCTAAATAAATTGCTGGATGTGAGGAATTTATCTATTAATCATCTTCAATTTTTTAACTAAATAACACTTACCAAATAAAAATGGCAGCAATTCTCGTGAGCGCTAAAGTTTCTGTTTTTTACAGCAAGATCAAAAAGACTTTCCCCAAGTCTTCCCAACAGTTCTACTTGGCACAAACACTAATTAAACACATAAAACTCAACCAAAAAAGAGGCTAGATAAATTATTTATTACTAAACAGGAGCAAAAAGCAAGGAATAAAAATAAAATTGGATTGCCTCCCAACAAGCGCTATCGTTTAACGCCCCTAGCTAGGCATAAAAGCGAAGATAGATGTATGTATTGCCATATTTGGTAGGTAATTCTTCAATAAGACACCTATAACTCTTAGGAATTTCTTTCTTTTTATTAATTATCAAACTCCTAGGCACGAAATCAAGAAAATCATTTGTAGCAAACGGTTCCTTAATGATAGCAAAAAGATTGGGATGAACACTTATTGATTTTAAATCCGCAGTTTCCTTACTAGAGGATTTACCCTTATTTTTAGGAACATAAACGAGCTTGGAAATTTTGGTAGGAGGATTTGGAGTATTTTTAATGGAAGAAAAAGCGGACCCCAAGTTGGTGATAATTCCCTCAAGTTTATTGATTCTAGTAGAATCTTGATCTATTCTTTCATTAACTATGGGTTCTTTTTCCTTAAAACTTTTCAGAGTAACTCCCACCTTAGATCCATATTGGGTAATTTTGTTGTGGATCTTTTTATCCAAATTCTCAATCAACTCTACAGTAGCAACTTTATTCTCAATAATTTCAAGCCTTTGCATCACATGTTCCAAAGTTAACATAGTTCCATTTACCAAAAGAGGTGGTGAGCCAAACAAATATATCATAGCATTATAAGAATCAAAAGTATGGCTACCCAAGAAATTCCCTCTGGTAATGGTATCAAGAATATATTTATACCAAGGAGTAGCTCCTACATAAAAATTGCAAAGAAGAACTGAAGTAGATTGCTTCCTGGTAGATCTATTTTGAGCATTGCAAATTCTATACCAAGCGTCATTTAGATTTTCTCCCTCCATTTGCTTAAAATTAAGAACTTCATTCTCGGGAGACAACGGAGAAGATAGAGGACTAGCCATAATGACAAGGCAAGCAAGAAAGCGACAAACGGAAAAGAGAGGGCGAATAAAACGGCAAGGGTGAAGTGGGGGAGAGGAAAATGAGAGGCAAATGGCAAATAATGTAATGCGAGGGATAAGGGTTTGTGATGGGTACTTGGTATGTCTTGACTTGTATGTAGACTCCGCAACGGTGCCAAAAATGGCTCGTTGTTAGGAGTCAAATCTTGACTTGACTTGGCGCGAATCTCCCCGGCAATGGCGCCAGAAATCCTTCTTGCTACCTCTTGAGCACTGCGTTGGCTTTCCCTTGAAGGGGAAAGAGTGATGCAGCAAAGTAGCGTAAGTATTTCCCTCAGTTTTCGATAACAAATCAATCCAGTAGGAGATCACGCTCGAGTCCCACACACCTACACAAACAAATAAGAACCTCGCAACCAACGCGATAAAGGGGTTGTCAATCCCTTCACGGTCACTTACGAGAGTGAGATCTGATAGATATGATAAGATAATATTTTTGGTATTTTTATGATAAAGAGAAATAAAGATGCACAGTAAAATAAACGGCAAAGGAAATAACTAAGTGTTGGAAGATAGACCCCGGGGCCATAGGTTTCACTAGTGGCTTCTCTCAAGAGCATAAGTATTACAGTGGGTAAACGAATTACTGTCGAGCAATTGATAGAATTGAGCATAGTTATGAGAATATCTAGGTATGATAATGTATATAGGCATCACGTCCGTGACACATTCTGCATCTACTACTATTACTCCACACATCGACCGCTATCCATCATGCATCTAGAGTATTAAGTTCATAAGAACAGATTAATGCTTTAAGTAAGATGACATGATGTAGAGGGATAAACTCATGCAATATGATATAAACCACATCTTTTTATCCTTGATGGCAAAAATACGTGTCGTTTCCCTTTCTGTCACTAGGATTGAGCACCGCAAAATTGAACCCAAAGCTAAGCACTTCTCCCATTGCAAGAAAGATCAATCTAGTAGGCCAAACCAAACTGATAATTCGAAGAGACTTGCAAAGATAAACCAATCATACATAAAAGAATTCAGAGGAGATTCAAATATTGTTCATAGATAAACTGGATCATAAACCCACAATTCATCGGATCTCGACAAACACACCACAAAAGAAGATTACATCGAATAGATCTCCAAGAGAATCGAGGAGAACTTTGTATTGAGATCCAAAGAGAGAGAAGAAGCCATCTAGCTAATAAATATGGACCCGTAGGTCTGAAGTAAACTACTCACACATCACCGGAGATGCCATGGAGTTGATGTAGAGGCCCTTCGTGATCAATGCCCCCTCCGGCGGAGCTCCGGAAAAGGCCCCGAGATGGGATCTCTCGGGTATAGAAGGTTGCGGCAGTGAAATTAGGTTTTTGTGGTGCTCTTGGATGTTTGGGGGGTACGTGGATATATATAGGAGGAAGAAGTACGTCGGTGGAGCAACGAGGGGCCCACGAGGGTGGAGGGCGCGCCCAGGGGGGTAGGCGCCCCCCTGCCTCATGCCCTCCTCGATCGTTTCTTGACGCCCACTCCAAGTCTCCTGGATCACGTTTGTTGAGAAAATCACGTTCCCGAAGGTTTCATTCCGTTTGAACTCTGTTTGATATTCCTTTTCTTCGAAACCCTAAAATAGGCAAAAACAATAATTTGGGCTGGGCCTCCGGTTAGTAGGCTAGTCCCAAAAATAATATAAAAGTGTAAAATAAAGCCCATTAACACCCAAAATAGATAATATAATAGCATGGAGCAATCAAAAATTATAGATACGTTGGAGACGTATCACCGCTGCCCCGGCATCCTTGCCACAGATCCTGACCGCTGTCACACGCACCCGCTGGAGCCGGTAGATCAGCCACCACCACGACGCCATCTCACTGCGCCGCCCTGGGCCTCTGAGCCGCGCCCCCAAACACCAGATCCACGCAGCTCAAAGCCCCCCCTCGCCCTCTGCACAGCCACACCTGGACTCCCGACGCGACCACCCCGCCGGATCCCGCGGACACGAAGTAGCCACGTGAATCGAGGCCGCTGGCCCGAAACCGCCAGATCTGCGATCTCCCAGATGCAGCCGCGCAGCGTCGCCCTACGCGCGCCTCACCCGCCGACCTCTGCGCCACCTCCACGCCCAGGCGCTGCCTCCACCAGCAACAACAACGCCGGACTCGAGCTCCCGCCAACCGTCCACTGTCGCCCGCCATCGCGAGTACCCCGGCTCACGAGAGCGCCACCGAGACGAGATCCCGCCGGCGGCGGCTCCGCGCGGGCTTCGCCCGCCGGAGGCTTCCGGCGACGGCGAGAGGGAGGAGGAGGAGGGAAGCTAGTTGGCTGGGGCATCGCCGCCGCCGCCCGTGTCGCCCTGGGGAAAGGAGCGACGCGGGGGCCTTTTTTCTTAGATGATTGATAAATCATTTACAAGACTGGAAAAGAAAATTGTGTTGTATGAGTGTTGTATCCTTCTTGGAGACGTTGTTTTTGCTTCGGCCATAACAAGGGATGTTTGAAGCATGATGCTTTTGTAGATCTCTCTTTGTCGTAAGTAGTTGTAGCTTGTCATGCTTTCGCTGGTAGGATTTCCTGTTGGTAGCCACCGCGTGGCATATTCTTGCCATCTTTAAACCATCATCATCGACGTCTTAGGTGTCTTTTGAGGCATTACCTCCTTGCAGGAGTTGTTGTGTGTTTCCTAACTTCTTCCCGATATCCGTTATGAGTAAACTTGTCTTACATAAATTGGGATGCCCTTGTGTTTACTCATAATGTTCACTTGATCATGGACAATATGCACAAATACAACTTAATTCAATACAGTAGTTCTCTATAGTTGGAATGCAAGTGGCTAGGGTCATCATTACAACCTTGGATGATACATGTCAAGGGTTCAAAGTTGTAGCGTAAAGTAGGAAAAAAAGTCCAACCGAGAGAGAGATATGCCAAGCCCAACAATCGGCTAGGGTTGCCTAAGCCTCAGTATTAACATTACCGTCGCAGGTTTATCTAATTCATCAACCATGTTTATATGAAATTAATATGAAACTCATATTTTTTTTCTAGTCTCATGTATCGCATTGCGCATCATTTTCATGCAACTCGAGAACCCATAATGTGAATGAAGGATGAGGTTTGTCTAGGCATATGCACGCTTGGGAGCTCTGCATTTAGTCCATTGGATTAACTTTATATCAAGACTTTGTGTTCTACAATAGTAGAAGGCCTTAATTGTTACTATATAGCTTCAGCTTCTGGTGTCTTCCATCTGTGTTGATATGTCCAATTAATAGGCGATGATCAATATCATGATTTGGATGATTCCAGAGTCCAACTGATTCATCGTAAGACTAGTTTTATATTTTATGTATTTGATATTATAAATATAAATAGTTTTCTCAATAAATTTGATCAAAATTTATAAAAGTTTGACTTAAAAAAACTATACGCACTACATTTTGAAACTGAGAGAGTATATTATATCTCTGTTTGCATGGTCTAAAAGTTATGGTACCAGAGGCCCGGAACAAGGCAAAAATTACCATTTTTTCGTATGGTTGCAGAAAAGAGAAGGAAGAAACCAAAAAACCGAAAAGTATGATCCTGACTCAGGTTTCACCACCCCCCCCAAAAGTATTATAGAGGATGGGGTGTAGCACAATAGTAGTTTTGACTCTGTTGGAGTGTGGAACCTAGTATGTAATCACAAACGGGGCAAGCACCCCAGGACAAAAGTTCTCCAATGAATGCTATTTTTGGAATGTTAGGGGTATCTCTGCTCCAGGGAGGAAAACCCTTGTAGTTGATACAATTAGGAAGATACAAGCATCTGTCATTGGCTTCCAAGAAACCAAAAAAGAAGAATTATCTGATTCCTACCTTAAATCCTTGGTAGGAAGCAGGAACTTCTTCTGGCACCACCTCCCATCTAAAGGCTCTGCTGGGGGCATCCTGATGGGTGTGGATGCTGACCTTTTTGAGATCATTTCATGGTATCATCTTGATTTTTCAGTTAGTTGTGTCCTTAAGCTGGAAAATAAAGATGTAACCTTTAGAATTGTCACTGTTTATGGATCTCCCTATGAGGAAGGGAAGGAAGCATTTATCTCTGAGCTTCACTCCCTGTTCATAGAGAATCCACACCCCACCCTGATTGGGGGATTTCAATCTAGTTAGGTATGCTAGAGAAAAAAGCAATGGTGTTGTCAACCATAGGTGGTGTGACAACTTTAATGCTTGGATAGAAATTTGGAGTCTGTTGGAGATTAAGCTATCTACTAGAAAATTCACCTGGGCTAACAACCAGGCTGACCTGATCATGTCCACAATAGATAGACTCTTCTGTAATACTGAGCTTGACAAAAAATTTCCACTAGCCTCCTGCATGGCTCTCCCTAGATGTGGCAGTGATCATGCACCCATCATCTGGGAATCAGGGATTGGGCAAACCCTAAGAGTAGTAGTTATAGGATGGAAAAATGGTGGTTGCTTAGAGAGTATTTCTCCAAGCTAGTTTCCAAGATATGGAATGAACCCATCCTTAAGGCCAACCCTTTAGACAGTTGGCAAGAGAAGATGAGAAAGCTTAGGAGAGTGACCAAAGGTTGGAGCTCTAATGAAGAGGCCCAACTTAGGAGATATAAGAAAAATCCTTTTAGAGGAGTATGACAAGCTAGACATCAAATCTAAAACTTTAGTGCTCTCTGACTCTGAGGCAGCTAGGCTCAAATTCACACATGGTGAGCTCCAGAAAATCTGGCTCCAAGAGGAGATCAAAGCAAAGCAGAGATCTAGGGATAGGGACATTAAAGAAGGTGATAGGAATACTGAGTATTTCCATGCAGTGGCAAACCAAAGGAAGATGAAAACAACTATCCACTCCTTGGATGGCCCCCTTGGGCCATTCACTAACACGAAGGAACTGCTTGGGATTGCTATCAACTTCTATAAAGATCTCTTCAAGAAAGAGGATAGGGGTAGGATTCAGTTAGACCCAACCTTTTTCTCTAAGGAAGAGAAAGTTAACCCTACTGAAAATGAAGCCCTTGAGGCCCCCTTCCTAGAAGAGGAAATCAAGAAGGTTGTCTTTGAATCATATGCAGATGGTGCCCCTGGCCCAGATGGTATTCCCTTCTTTTTTTATCAGCATTTTTGGGA
The DNA here is from genome assembly GCF_003073215.2 of Triticum urartu. Taxonomy (NCBI): domain Eukaryota; kingdom Viridiplantae; phylum Streptophyta; class Magnoliopsida; order Poales; family Poaceae; genus Triticum; species Triticum urartu. Next base: position 635,840,580 of record NC_053024.1, on the reverse strand, counting down.
GCTGATCAAAAAAGACCTAATAGCCATGTTTGAAGTTTTTCATCAGGGGGAGCTGGCTATTCATATACTTAACTTTGCTATGCTGACTTTGATCCCCAAAGAAGTTGATGCTTCCAGCATGAAAAAATTTAGGCCCATTAGTTTGTTAAATTGTAGTTTCAAGATCTTCACCAAGGTCCTCACAAATAGACTATCCATGATCCTACAAAGGCTCATTGCTAGTAACCAATCAGCCTTCCTAAAGGGTAGATATATCTTGGAAAGTGTGGTCACAGCTCATGAGATTCTGCACTCCATCCACTCTACTAAAAGGCAAGGCCTAGTACTTAAGCTAGACTATGAAAAAGCTTTTGACAAAGTAGACTTGGAATTCCTTGAAGAGCTGCTTAGGGAGAGAGGATTTGGAGAGAAATGGGTCCATTGGATCCTTCAAGTAACTAGGGGTGGATCAGTGGGTGTTAAGCTTAACAACACTGAGAGTGATTTTTTTCCTTACAGGGAAAGGGTTAAGGCAGGGGGACCCCATTCCCCCCTGCTATTCAACTTAGTAGTTGGTATTTTAACTAGGATGTTAATGAAAGCAACAAATCATCAGTTGATACAAGGGTTATGTGCTGAGATTTGCCCTGGGGGATAATATGTCTCTAATATGCTGATGATACCATCTTATTCTTAGATAAAAATCTAGAACATACCAGAAACCTGAAGATGGTTCTCTCCAGTTTTGAGATGATCTCTGGAATGAGAATAAACTATAGTAAAAATGAACTCATTCCAGTTCACATGGATGCAGCTGAGGTGGGAGGGTTCCTAGAGATACTAGAATGTACTATAGGTTCCTTCCCCATTAAATACCTTGGGATCCCTTTGCACTACGATAAACTTAGGAGAGAAGATATTAAACCACTTATTGACAAGATCATGAAAAGGATTGCTGGATGGAGAGGGAAGCTTCTTTCTTACAGGGGGAGAATAATCCTCATCCAAGCATGTTTAGCTAGTATTCCTGTGTACTTGCTTTCTTTCTTTATATTTCCTAAATGGGCAATTGAGCTTATTAATGCCCAAATGGCAAATTGTCTATGGAATGATTTTGAGGGGCACAGGAAATTGCACCTAGCTAATTGGAAGATGGTCCGTATGAAGAAAGAATTTGGGGGGCTTGGCATCCCAAATCTTCATGAGGTCAACATCTGCCTCTTAGGATCTTGGGTTAGAAGATACTATGAGGGTGATGGTAAGCCCTGGAAGATGATGATAGACCAGAAATATATGAGAGGCAAAACTAATGTCTTTGCCCCTAGCACCTCCATCAATACCTCTAGGTTCTGGAAAGGGGTGAAATCCATTATACAAACTTTGAAATTTGGGTATAGATGGAAAATAGGGACAGGAGACAAGATTAGATTTTGGGAAGATACTTGGTTTGGCACCTCCCCCCTAGCAGTACAATTCCGGCACATCTATATAATTTGTAATGAGCAAAACAAGAGTGTCAGAGATGTCTAGGATGGTGAAATACTGAAGTTGACCTTTAGGAGAAACTTTGATAGTAAGTTGATGGATCTATGGTACCAACTATTGGAGATTGCCGAAGAAATCACTTTTGATGGTGATTCTGATGCCCTGATCTGGCAACTTGAGAATAAGGGTGTCTACTCCTCTAGCTCTTTGTACCACGTGATTAACTTTAGAGGGGTGCAACCCCTGTTTTTGCCAGCGGTTTGGAAACTGGCGGTGCCCCCGAAGATTCATGTCTTCCTTTGGTTGTTTTCCCAAAACAAACTGATGACAAGAGACAACCTTAGGAAAAGGCATATAATCAAATCACTTGATTGTGTCTTCTGTGTGGAGCAAGAAACAAACCATCATTTATTTTTTGACTGTATTGTAGCTAAAAATATATGGTCGTTTGTCAATCTCTTTTTCCAGAAAAACTTGGGTGCAAACTTTGAAGCTGTGGCCCGACTCTGGATCTCTAATAAAAAGAATTTAGTTTTGAACGCAGTTAGTTCTGCTGTCCTTTGGTGTTTATGGAAATATAGGAACTCTATGATTTTTAATAACACCATGTGAACATCTATCAATCAGGTATGGAGACTGATACACAGGATGCTCAAGTCATGGGTGATTATGTTTCCAGAAACAAGCAAAGCCCGCGTGGAAGAGTTCTTGAGTGCGCTGGCAAAGCTATTCCAACAACCCCTAATGATATCATGTGGCTGAAGAAGAACCCTGGACTGGATACTGGGGTATGCTGGGACAACCTCAAGATCTCTGAAGACGGCGGTTTCTCTTCTCCGGCCAAGAAGCGTAACACCGACGGCAATACCATGGTGAACAGCCCCGTGTCCACCCTCACAATATGCTGGTCACCCCAGGCGACCCTGGCACCACCACTCAAGAGGAGGGGAGCGAGCGAGTCATGTGGTGTGATCATTGGTTGACAGGCGTCTATGTTGCCTCCGGTGTGCTTTCATTTGTCCTTTGGCTCCTGTCGAGCAGGGTTGTAATTTCTCTGTTTTTAGTCCGAATGGTGAACCTTAGTTTTCAGTAGATTTTTCGAACAAAATAAACGCTATATGGTTTCATTCTGGTTAATGGAACCGCGGAGGAGCCTCTCTGTTCTTCTAAAAAAAGAGAAGGAAGAATTGTGCCAAGGATCAATATTAAAATCTCTAAATTCACATCATGTCTCATCATTATATAAAAAACAAGACATCCGGTTCTTTTACATTCAATCAAAATCCACATCCATCCAAATTGTCTCTGCTCCATTTTAGATGGTATCTTTATTAGATTTCACCTGCTTCCTTTTCTGGCCGGTTTCCCGTCTATCCTTTGCGGCCCTGATTGATCCACGCGGCGAAGGCATCCAGGGTCCTCCAGTCAGAGCGGTAGTGCTTCTGCGTGAACTCGAGGAACTCACGCCAAGTGAAGTCCGGGTACGCGCGCGGGCGGCCGTCGATGGCGAGCAGCTCGGCCGGCGGCGCAACGGGGCGGTCCAGCTGCGGGTTGAGGAAGAAGGTGAGCGACCTGCGGGCCAGGCTGCTGTTGACGACGGCGCGGTGGAGGCAGCTGATGTGGCGCCCGTTGGTGAGCGCGGAGAAGGTGTCGCCGATGTTGACGACGAAGGCGTCGCCCCGGGGCCGCACGGCGCGCCACGCGCCGCCGGTGAACACCTCCAGCCCGCCGACGTCGTCCTGGTGGAGCAGCGTCAGCGACGTCGGGTCGTGGTGCGGGCCCGTGCCCAGCGTCAGGTGCGGCTGCTGGCACGGCGGGGAGTGGTTCAGCCGCATCAGGGAGGCGTCGCCGGCGAAGAAGCCCCGCAGCGCGCCGCGGCCGAGGCCCAGGCACGCCGCCAGGACGTCCGTGACGTCCAGCGCCAGGCGCGTCATCTCGTCGCAGTACTCCTGCCACACCTCTCTGCATGCATGCATGCATTTCCAAGCATAAATATGCATGCACCCCTATGGTTTGACTACATGCCAAATATCGTTCGTAAAAATGTAGACCTTTGCTGAGCTTTTTCTAGGGCTATCTTCTGCTAGCTCGGATGCGGCTCTACACTGCTTCTACTTCAAGATTCCTTGTCGTTATGGGTACTTGTAAGACAAGTTTGGCCTTGTCGAATGAAAAATCAGGGCACGATCGTCCTCTTGTATACATCACTAAGAAAGTAGTAATAACGTATATGCATGGATTGGTTTGGAAAGCAATAGCGGCTATGTCTAGTGTACGCAATTACGCATGGATTTAGCTAGAAAGAGAGAGAGAGTGACGTAAGTGGGCACGTACCCCATGTCACGGTACTCCTCGCCGAGGACGGCGACGAAGTAGTCGACGACCTTGCGGGCGCCCTCCGGCGCGGCGGAGCAGTTGAAGGACATGGTCTCCTTCCAGGGGAGCTTGCTGCCGAACCGCCCCACGAAGCTGCCGGCGTACCCGTGGTTCTCGCCGAGGCGGCGCTGCGCGCGCTGCTTCTCGGCGAGCGGCAGCGCGTAGAAGGCGTCGCAGCACCGGTACGCCTTGGCGAGCAGCGCCGGGTCCACGCCGTGGTTCACGACCTGGAAGAACCCGTGCTTCTCGCACGCGGCGGCCAGGTCACGGAGGCCGCCAGTGGCAGCGCCGTCGCCCGCCAGGAACCCGGCGATGTGGACGACCGGGACGGCGATCTCCTCCACGCCGTGGACGGACGGGGCCTCGTCGGCTGGCCAGACGAACTGCGGCGGGATGTCGTCCTTCCGGCTGAGGACCGCCGCGTCGAACACGAGAGTGGCCATTCGCGCTGGATCTGGGGGGCCGGCCGACGGCGATCGAGGTGGTGGATTGGCGCGGCGGGGGGTTTGCACGCTACGATAGTATGCAAGCTTGGCTTGGTTGGTGCTTCGCAGGTGGACGCCTCGCGTGGATATATAGTGTGAGAATGTGAGACTGGAGAAGGATCGAGATGCTGTGATCGGCGCTTCATGCCTCGGGTGCCGTGTTCACGCACGTGTCCCGGGAGGGCGAGTAGCCATTTTTGGGAAAGGTTGATGAGGAATTAATATCGTCTCTATCCAATATCCATGGAAATCTATATGCACGTGTCACAAAAAAGGATATAGAGCCGATATTTTTCTTTTGACATACAAAGATAATGCGCATTCTTTACACAATACTAGTACTAAATATTGTACTTTTTTTAGGGGGATACAATATATTTCAGTATGTGTAGAAAGATGCATAGAAGACCTTAGACGCCTCCACCAACAATGAAACCCTCATGGGCCGGCCCCGGGCCTGTACAGCCGATGCAACACCTGCACAGGGCCGCAGCCCACATATTCAGCCTAGTGGAAAGCATAGTTTTCCTTTCCTCTTCAGCCTTCGGCCTACCAAAGACACACATGTTTTTCAGCCCACATAATACTCCGTCCGTTCCTAAATATTTGTTTTTTTAGAGATTTTAAATAAACTATCACATACGGATATATATAGACATATTTTAGAATGTAGATTCATTTATTTTGTTCTGTATGTAGTCATTTGTTGAAATTTCTAGAAAGACAAATAGTACTCCCTCCGTCCGGAAATACTTGTCGGAGGAATGGACGTATCTAGACGTATTTTAGTTTTAGATACATCTATTTTTATACATTTTCTCGACAAGTATTTCCGAACGGAGGGAGTATTTAGGAACGGAGGGAATAACAAGCATTCGACAGGGAAGTGCAGAATTTTCAAGGCACTGCCGCAACTCATTGTCGGGGGGTGCTATGTACTGCCTCGGTTTCATATTAAGTGTCACTAATTTAGTACAACTCCGTTCCGGATTATGGCTTTAAGAGAAAAGCATGCTCCCATCGCTCATTCGCTCGCGTCGATAACTTCGCTTCGCTAGGCCTGAAGCAGTGATCGCTCACAGGATCCGATAAATGGGCTAGGCCCAGGGCGCAGAAAGCAGCGTTTAATCGCTCCGCATAAAAGCAAGCATGAAATACCAAGCAACTATGGTGTGTCAATGATGAGAAGTACTAGTACCAAAAGGTGGATTCCACCGCCTCAGAGGTTTGCAATAATTAGTGTTGATGCGTACTCTCTTCGTTCGGAATTACTTGTTTCGAATATGGATGTATCTAAAACTAAAATACGTCTAGATACATCCATTTCTACGACAAGTAATTCCGAACGAAGGGAGTATGTCGCAAGGAACCAGGAGAAGGGAGCTTTTGCTGCAGTTTGCACAAAAGAGGAGGGCAATTACCTTGGTGCATCCACGATGGTGCTCAGAAGCTTGATCGAGCTGGAAACCCTACAAGATATGGCACATAGCAGCAGACTTATACCTCCAAAAAGTGCAGGCAATTACTAGTTCTATTTTGACAGCCAATCGTTTGTCGGAGGATTGCAGAGGTGCTAGTTCGGTGATTATTCAAGACATAAGAGTGAAGGAGGGTCTCGGCGGGCTATCCACAGTGCATGAGAAGAGGGAGCCAGCGAAGCACATGATCTTACAAGGCCTGCTAATTCTTTAGAGCATGGCCGCTATGTCTGTCTACTTGTCACACCCGATATTATTGTATTCCGAATACTACGTAACTTGAAGAAAAGTTTTTTACCCCCTAAAAAGCCTCACAAAAAAACATACATGTGCTACTTTAAGTACGAATTTCCTGTGATTTTTAATTTCTATGTACTCCAACAATTTAGAAATATCAATGAAAAAATTCATGCATTTGAAAAATGCTCCTGTATTCGAAAAAGTTCATGAATTTTAAAAAATTGACAAATTTTAAAAACGTTCATGTATTAAAAAAATACTCGCTTATTTAAAAAAAGTTCATTGATTTTAAATATACTCTTGAATTTGAAATATGTTTGCGTATTTTTAAAAGTTCATGAATTTGAAAACTGTTCGCATATTTCAGTACAATGTTTTGGAATTTAAAAAATTCCATGAATTTTTTTCAGTGATTTGTGTTTCATGAATTTTAAAAGTATTCAAATTTTTTAAGTATAATTCAATAACTTTTTTCATTAATTTGAAAAATGTTCATGAATGAATTTGAAAAATTGTTCACGAATTTGGAAAATATCTGCATATTTGGAAAAACTTAACTATTTCTGAATTTCCCAATATTATTGTAAAATTTGGAGGTTTGAAATTTGTAAATTTTTGGAATAAAAATAAAAAAAACTAATTTGAAAACTAAAATACCAAAAGAAAAAAGGAAAAATAAAAGAAGAAGCAAAAAAGGAGAAAAGGAAAATAAGCCTTCTGGAACCATTCTAAAACCGCAGGGAAGGTTCGAGAATTCTAAAACCGTTGGCGTCCACTAAATGGGCCACCTGCTCCACATGTGCTGTAGGCGAGTGCTACGAGCGATACATATCACTGGCGTCAGGCGAGCGCTTTGGGGTTGCCCGGTCCATTTTAGCGTACCGTAGTGCACGATCTCAACCAGTCCCGTACTGCTTTTTCTTTAACGGCCTTTTTCTGGATTTTCTTTTTCTAGTTTTACATTTTCTTTTTCTCTACTTATTTTTATTTTACTTTTGTATTTTTTAATTTCCACAATTTTGTATAAAATCATGATTTCATAAAGAAGTTCACAATTAAAAAATACGCGACTTTGTAAAATATTCGTGCTTTCAAATTTTGTTTGGAATTTCAAAAACTGTTTCATTAAAAAAATGGTGTTTCAAGAAATTGTTTGTGTTAATTTCTTGGGAATTTTCAAAATCTATCGGGATTTCAGAGTTTCTTCACATTGTTCAGAAATTGTCCATGTTTTTTAAAATAGTTTTGAAATTAAAAAAACTAGAAATCACAAAAAAATATTCACATATGTCAAAGAATATTTTGGAAATTTCAAAATTGTTTGCACTTCCAACAAATTTTCGGCACTTAAAACACAATTTTCAAGAAGTTTTTCAAAAAACTTCCAAATCTCGATGCTGCAGTGTGTTCTCTAATATTTCACACTTTCAATCAATTATAAATAGACATTAGTTCTAGTGACTAGCAGCATGCATTGAATTGTGCGAGGTCTTGAGTTCGAATCCTTGGAACTTGCTTCTTTTTTGGGATTTTTATGTCGTGCTACAAAACTCTACTTGCTTCGCCTAGTGGGCTAGCCCAATCGCGTGGAACCCCTTGCATCACGCCCTTAAATCTGTCATATACAAGGTCCCTTTTATTTATCATGCGGGGTGCAGCCTATGACGATCAATGACCATGCATGACTCATCTTCCTTTGTCTTCTTTTTCGCCTATCACCGTTGTGCAACAACAACAACAACAACAAAAACAATAGACACTAGTTGTTGACGACGGCATGTGCAAGAGCTCGAATTGTCGATTGCCAGCAAATTCCTCTTTAATTTGCACTAGTTAGGACAAATACCCTTTTATGTAGTCCTTTAGTTAATCCATGGAGTATTAAGTTCTCATTAAAACACAAAAAGCCCTGTTTACCTAGAGCCATCGAACTAACTGTGTGTATGATTATATGTCATGTGAAAAAAAGACATAATTGTTATGTTGCATAGAGACCCCTCAGATGTTAGGACCGAGCCCACCCCCATCCTGTACCGACCTTTCTGTTGTTGAGTCGTGATTCCCCCGCCCTCTTGTAGCACGACGGAAGAAGGTGGGGGAGACATTGGATTCTACTGTCTAGGTTTATTTGGTCTAGATCGAATGTCTATGTTTTATGTCCGTTATGGTGCGGCTTCAGTGGTGATGACGGGGATTGTGCTAGGACAATCTTGTTGTTATGACTCCAACCTCATATGGACATTGATCTGAGCAGCGTTGAGGGGCTAGTGAGCTTTCTGGTTTTGCGGATCCCCATGCTAGGCTTTTTGGTTGTCAATAATGTGCATAAGCACAGCTTCAATGGCAAGATGGCTGCGTTGTGGTGGACTCTTGCCCTCACAGTGGTGCCATATCGTCTGCTTCACAACTACTACCGCGTATAGGGGTCTTGGTTGGTGACATCTATCCTTCGTTTCGAACTTCTTGGCCTGCAAGCATTGACCTCCTTTATTTTTGGTAGACGTACAGTTCCCTTTAAGGAAACCACGGGGTGCAAGGGAATTGGCCGCCCTGGCCCCCTACCACCACACGCATACAAGAAAATATGACCCAAGATGTAGTATGCACAACATGGTTACACGTGAACACACTTCCCCTCTACAAGTCCCCCATCAATATTCGCAATGAGGTCGTGGGCAAGTTACCTAAGTTTCTTGTGACTATCATTGCCTTGAGGTTACCAAGTAGTTGTAATTATCTAAGGGTTGCCGATTCAAACTTCAAAATCAATAAAAAGTCAAGCAAGTCAAAACAAATAACAAGAATTGTAGGCATAACAAAGAAGTTGTTATCTATGACCCTTTCTTGCCGCAACTTCAGAACTTAACCTATTTTCATATATATGGTTGCCAGACAAGTTGTATCCAAAATAGGCTTGAGCTCAAAGTCAATTAGAAATCTGCCTTAAGACATGTTTTTTGAATGTCTGCAAATGCATATGTATTATGTATATCATTAAGGAATGATACAAATACGGTGAGGGTACCACCATGAACAATGGCCTAATGAAAAAGGGAAAGGAACTAAAGTTCCATCACTTCATTGCGAAAGCCAAAACTTGTAATTTTTTCACCCCCCCCCCCCCCCCCCCGAGACTAACACTCATGTGATGATGAGCGCAATGTTTGACCCTTTGATCCACACAATGACAAGGCCATAGACTCAAGACATTGAAAATAATGGTCCATCATGAGAGGCGGGTCCACAAATACAAATGAAGAAATATCGACGTCGACACAAGCTTGTTGTGATGCGGATCCAACATTAACGCACCGCACGACAAGAAGAAGGACGACCATACACCACCAACAGTTCACGAACCACTTTATTCTTAGACGCGTCACCACTAACTCCGCATAGTTGGTGATGGCAAAAAAACACACCAATTGAGCGTGAGCTTGCCACCGGTGCAGAAACCACCAGGTCAAGGAGGTGAAAATAAGCTGTGCCACAAGTTTAGTGAGCCATGGCTTAGCTCAGCTAGGTAGATTTCCTGGTCGTATGGGCAATGTGGCTTGGTAATTTTTCCTCGCGAAATTGCGGAGTCCATTTACTGTGATTGTACTTCTATCATAAGCTCATTTAAATCTCTCTTTCCAGGCCCCAAAAAAGGGAGTCGTAGGCACGAAACACAAGGTGACAGGCCCTGACCGAAATTAAGGCGCATCCCAGATCAAGGAGCCTGAGCTTGCCATCGGTGCTAAAAATCGGCTAAAAACTTGTTTTTCTATATACCCATGGTTAACGCTTCCTACCCAAACAATCACTAAAACTAGACCCAAATAATAGCACGTATAATAAGATGAGTTAGAGGGGTGAGGATTTCTGGCTTTCGGGTGCCACCCGCCCCTATATAAAAATAGCATTGAAAACATATTAGGAAAATTCTGAAAATTTGTGATATGAAACTTGGGTGCCCGTTGTACACACGTGTTCAGTTTCATAGGGAATGATTGCCCGTGATAATGCCAGTAAAAAAAAGACAAAAAATTGTATGTGTAGTAAAAAAACCTAAATGTGACGTATGTCGGACCATAATTCCTGATACCACGGACGGTCACTCAGTTCAAGGGTGTATGGCACCCGGGAGCTGCGATGCATTTTTCGAGTTAGGCTAGTCATAGTGGGAGTAACTTAGGTAGTAATATAGCACACTCTAAATTTTTTTTGCTTATGTGGCATATAGTTAATGAGGAGAGAGGTGTTTAGAGTAACATAATATGTTACTGTAACATAACGCTTTCCGAGAAAGGATAAGTCTACAACCTAATAAATGAGGTCATCTATGACACTAGTACTATGTTACTTTGCACTATGAAGGTACTAGTGTCATATGCATGACACTAGTATAAGTTACTCCCCACTATGACCAGCCTTAGGCCAACTCCACCGCGCGACCCTATCCTGTCCGCCCCCGTCCGTTTGGGGTAAAAGGGACAAACGAGACGGCCCAGCGTGCGGCCGCAAACGGACTTTTAGTCCGCTTTGTGTCCGCTTTCGACCCATCGGCGGCCCAAGTTTGCGCCGCTTTTGGGGTCAAACGGACACCACGCGGACACGCGGGTCGTCTGCGCGTGTCCTCCCCTGGCCCGCCCGTCGGTGGCACAACGCAGGCCTTTTTCTATCCGCCCCCTCTCTCCCTCCGGCCGCACCCCCTCCACTCTTCTCCACTCTTTCCCTTTCTGCCGCCGCTACCATTGCAGCCGTGCAGTTCGGACGCGAGCTCGCCCGACCCCTTCCCCTCGGCGCCGCCGAGCTACCCAACCACGGCCACCTGGTTTGCGCACCCGCCGGCCGGTTTTGGGGCGGATCCGGTCGGTCTTGAGCTCGGCCGGCTGTGGGAGGCCGAGCCGCTCCATGGACTGGCCGGAAGGCCCTGGCAGGGCCGCAAGGCCACATGCAGGCAGTGGCTCCTCCTCTAACCGCTCGGATCTGCACCGTCGGTGGTCCGCCGGCAGATACACGAATGGCGGCCGGCCAGGCTCGGTGCTTGCCCAAAAGCTCGCCGGCGCACCGTTGCCACTCATTAAGTGCGGCCACTGCCCAAGGATGGTCGTGCGCCGCGTGTCTACAACGCCGGAACGTCCCGGATGGGTGTTCATTAAGTGCTTAAACGATGGGGTATGCGCTTTTTTTAGCTTCGGTTTGTGCTCTAGATTTGACTAGTTGTGCTAACTTCAAATTTTGTTGTGTAGAATGGATGCAAGTTTTGGTATTGGGAAGAAGAGTACATCGATATATTGATAGAGCCAAATTTAGTATATGTTCGTGCACTTTTAGCTAGCATAGAGGTTGTAAATTAGACAAGTGCATTTATTGCTAAATTAGAGGCTAGACACGAGACTAGGTGTGAGAAGGAAGCAACATCGACTTCTGGCTTGAAGAAGAAAGGAGGATGCCAGATCGAGCCTCCTCCTTCACAGATCAACAACGAGTGCATCGAGAAGGCACTAACCCAACTCAAGGGAGCAGTTATGGAAGTTGGGTATCTTCTAAAATGTATTCTTGTGGTTCTTGTTTTCTTTGGTCTTACTTTACTAGTCAAAATGTGATGTTGTATTTTTCATGTACCAAAAATGAATGATGAAATAAAATTAAGGACTTGCAAAGAAATAATACGCGGATAGGATGCGGCCGGGATGCGTCCGCGCGCTGGGCGCACGGCCACCGCATCCCAGGACACGACCGGACACGAACCCAAATCCCTACCCAAACGGACAGAATCCGGACAAAATGGACGTCCGTTTGGGGTCGCGCGGTGGAGTTTAGGCCAACTCCACCGTGCGACCCTATCCTGTCCGCCCCCGTACGTTTGGGGTAAAAGGGACAAACGAGACGGCCCAGCGCGCGGGCGCAAACGGACTTTTGTCCGCTTTGTGTCCGCTTTCGACCCATCCCTGGCCCAAGTTTGCGCCGTTTTTCGGGTGAAACGGATAGCGCGCGGACGGGCGGGACGCGCGCGCTTGTCCTTCCCTTGCCCGCCTGTCGGTGGAAGAAACCAACCCCCCCACGCCCATTTGGCGCCATTTTCCCCAAACCCTCCCACGTCCCTCCAGCCGCCCCCTCTCTCTCCCGTCCATGGCCGACGCCCCGCCGAGTTCCGGCGGCCTGGCCGTCGACCCGACCGCAAAGGTGAAGAAGAAGGCGCCAAGGAAGCCGCGGTAGGAGTGCACGCCGGAGGAGATCGCCAAGTTGGACGCGGATTCGGCGAAGAGGAGGGAACGGAGAGCGGCCGTCAAGGTCAATGCCGCCGCGGCCAAGTTCGCCGCCCAGCGCGAGGAGCTGGAGGCCGCGCGGCAAAAGGCCACTGCCGACGAGAAGGAGGACCTCATCAACAAAGCGCACGCCATCCTCATGCTTGGCATGGGCCGTCCGGCGGGGTTCCATGCAGCGGCCGTCGGCCCGGCGAGCACAGGCTCGTCGGTCGCCCGGCCTACACACTGCCAGTCGTCGACGTCGCGCGCCGCGCCCATGTCGCCCGGCTTTCCTCCACCAAGGCACGACGGCCAGACCCGTTTCTCGGCGTCGCCGGACGTGAGCTTGTTCGCGCCGTCCACACCACGCCCCACGGCCGTCATCGACCTCAACGTCACGCCTGGGTCCAGCAGCGGCGGGCGGCCGTCCGTCGAGATGCAAAGAAAGCAGGCGCGGGCACCGTTCACGGGCACCATGTCGGCCCCCCGCGTGTTGTTTGACGGAATGCCAACCTCAACGCCAATGGTCGACGACCCCTTCTACAACCAGTACATGGAGGACGTGATCTTCCAGGGTGGGCATGGCCGTGCCTACGACCCCGAGGAGACCCAAAGTCAGGATGACCGCGCCTAGTACGTGCCCGATGAAGAGGCCGACGACCGTGCTGACTACGACCATGGTGATTCGTGGCATGAAGACGATGACATCTATGTCGAAGGTGAAGATGAAGATGAAGGCAATGATGTTGATATTAGTGGCGAGCCATTGTTCATCGACGAGCTCACCCAAAGAGCGGAAGCACAAAAGAAGCGGAAGAGCATTCGCATGGGTTCATATACACAAGATGAGGGCAAGTTGATTTGCCAAGCTTGGATGGAGATTAGCCAAGATCCAAGGACCGGCGCGCAACAAAAGGGCATTGTTTTTTGGACGAGAGTCCACAAAACATTCCATGAAAGGAAGATGTTTGAGCCCTATCAAATTACAAGCAACCGTGGCATTAGGTCGATTCAAAAAAGATGGTTGTTCATCCAACAAGAGTGCACCAAGTATTGCGCCGCATTTGAGAGCGTTGAAGCACGACCCGTGAGTGGACTCGGCGTTGGGGACATGGTATGCTCTCCTCTTTCTTGCCCTTTCCGTTGCTACGGCCATGAGACTTCGGCCGTGTATATGTTTGCATGTTCACTTGTTGTTGATCATGTGGTGTAGGCATTTCAATCTTTGGAGGCATTCAAGGCCCGGCACAATGACAAGCCATTCACTCTTACGCATTGTTGGACGCTCATCAACAATTGCCCTAAGTTCAAGGACCAATACCGTGAACTACAAAGGAAGAGAGGACTGAAGACGGCCAAGTTCGCCGGAGGTGGAGATGGCGAGGCGTTGAAGAGGCCGAGGGGCAAGACCAACTCCAAGGTTGATGACATACGTGATGCCTCATCCATGGCATTGCATGACACTTTGCATGGCATGATGTCTCAAAAGGATGTGAGGGACGAGAAGAAGCGGCAAAGCAAGGACGAGCAAATGAAGCAATACCTAGACCTTCAAAGAAAAAAGCTTGAGATGGAGGAGGCGGCCAAGAAAAGGAAGATAGACATGGAGGAGGCGGCCCGGCAAAGGCAGCTCGACATGGAAGAGGCCGCCCGGCAAAGGCAGCTCGACATCGAGGCCGACAACGTCAAGGCCAGGCAGAGGCAGCTCGACATCGAGGCCACCAATGCCGCCACCAAAGCGAAGGAGGTGGCCCTTGCGATCATGAGCGTGGACTTGTTGAAGATGAGCGACAAGACGAGGGCCTGGTTCGAGGCCAAGCAGAAGGAGATGCTCGACACCGAAGGCCTGAACTAGGTCGTCCGATCGGCGTGGCCGTTCTTTTTGGGGGCTGGCATGGGTGCCGCCCGCCCGCTGGGCCTCTGGCAGTGTGCCGACGAAAAAACATTTATTTTGGAGGCCGGCTGTGTTGCCAGCGAGGACAACTATTCATTTTGAAGGCTGGCTGTGTTGCCGGCCGCTGGCGGATGCCGGCGATGGTCGTGTAGGCCGCTGACTTTGTTGCCGGCGTGATGAACTGGGGTCGTGAACTGGGGCTTGGCATTTGAAACGTCGCTTTTTTTTTAAAATAGACGCGGACAGGATGAGGCAAAAAGATGCGGCCGCACGCTGGACGCACGGCCACCGCATTTTAGGACAGGCTCGAACACGGGCCCAAATTCCTATCCAAACGGACAGAATCCGGATAAAACGGACGTCCGTTTGAAGTTGCGCGATGGAGTTGGCCTTAGAGCACGTATAATAAGGCGGCGTAGGTTCGACCCACCACCTGCGTCCAGACCAAGATCCAAGGTAGGTGTAGATTCGATCTAAGAGGGTGGGAGCCGGGGAGGGGAGGAGGGAGGCGGCTGGTTTTGACCCTGTGCCCGCGCCGGGACGTCGCCAGCAATTCCGCGAGGCGAGCCGCGGCAGCCGACCAAACACGGCGGCCATCGATCTGGGCGGCAGGGGCGAGCCCCGAGCCATCGCCACCAGCACGGCTGCGTCCCCCGAGGCATGAATGCGGGGGGCCGCGAATTTCAACTCGCATCGACCCACCCATCCATCCACCCCAATGGCGACCGATTATATACTCCTATTTAACAAGCGAAAATGTCATCAACTTCAACTTGCATCTGTAGCTGTAAACCGACTCTCATATGTACAGTTGAGCTCGACGGGTGCCGTTGCGGCTACTCCGTCCACCACACCACAATCCATCTACTTTTCGCCTACATTTTTTCATGACACCATGATTCGCTGGGGCCAAAGGGAGGAAGAAGAAGCAAGCTTCGCCGCCTTTCTCTTCTCAAGCCGGGGTCCGGTTTGCGCGACAGAGTACGGTTCCGGGTTCAGGTTCAGGCACGCCCCTAAACCTGCAGAGAGAGTGCATGAGCGCTCCGCTGAAAATAGATTGCAAGCAATGGATGATGCAACTCAACAAACAGAGAGAATGACGGAAGGATGGCGGTAGAACAGTTTCAGTGTGGCTCCGGGTTCGGGTGGGAAGCCGGGCAATACCTGTCTTCGCCTCCGGTGTTGAAAAGCATAGCAGAAGCGCGCTATGACGTAACACGGAAGAAAGAATCCCACGAACTGAAGAATTGCCTGAAATGAAGGAAAATGTTCAGTTAGTTTGATGTGAAAACATAATGCCGAGATCACATAGAGGTGAATGCCGAGATCATTTGGACTCACGCTGAACAGAACCGTCGCATCTTGCAGCATGCTAACATCTCGCACGATCACGGTTACATGGCGCACGAGCAGAAGCACCATCAACTGCAGCAAAAATCAACATCGTCATCCACCCTTCAGAACAAATAAAGATATGTTTACTGAGAAAAAGAGTTTTGTAACATACAATTAGGGCAATAGACCGGCAGCATGTGGCGCCGCTCGAATTTGAGGTCATGCAGTCATCGAATTCAGCGTTCAGCAGCTGCTGCTCGGCAATAGCGATCGCCAGGAAATGGGAATCATGGGGATCGATTCGCCCAACCCAGCTTTGCCTGGTTACAAACAAACGGCCATTACTTCAGAACATGTAGGCCATCATTCTTCAGTTGACAGAACATAAATGATCTCCACAATTTCACCAAACTATGAAACATGGTGTCGGTAAGTACCTAAGATCCATGCCCATTTCATCTGAACAGCACTTTGTTGGAGGGAGAATATAGTTCGGAGAGTAAACCTGTAGCACAAAACGAACATAAGCCGACTCTGAAAGACTCTGCTGACAAATACTACAGAACATGGTGAAAATCAGCAACATTTCATTTTTCCTCTGCCATGCAGTTGGCCTGAATTGGACTGCTCATAATTCATAAACTGAACTACAACAGGCACCAAGGCTCTTTAACATTTCAAAATAATAACTAAGTGGCATGCCATCACCTAGAACTGTAGAAACGAAATGCAGTATTAGCATAGTACATTACTCTACAGGGGTAGTCTTTCTCCGTTTCTCGTAACGGGAAAGCCAGAAATACCCACCTGGTTGCAGATTTCACATGTGATGTTCCCCTTCTTGTCGCACCACCTCTGTATGCACTTCCTGTGCGCGAACTGCATCCAACCAAACGCCGGTTGACCAGCACCACACGGTTAGCATTTTTGGTTGTTCATATCAGAAGATAAATCTCAGGTAACATGTCACTTTGTTCAGGAGATAATCCCAGGTCACATGTAAAACGACTGGAAGGAAAAACAGACAATTATCTGACCAACTGGAGAGATGAGGCAATAATTTTCATGGATAAACATGGACCGGTCGCTGCTAGTTCGACTGTTTGAACAATCCGAGATCGCACTGTTCTGGTCTGGACTCTGTAATAACAGAGTGTGTTTCGTTGCGCGTTATGAACAATCATTTGGCAATCTGAACAGAGCTTTCGCTGCTCCTAATCACGCTAAGCTCCAGTCTAGAGAAAGATTTCAACAACAGAAAATACACCAAAAATACCATGATAGCATTACCAAGCATCAGGGCAAATTTCAGCAAAAAGAACAAAAAAGAAAGGAAACAGAGGACTGCAAGTGCAGAGCACAGACGACTGGTGCCTCACGAAAGATATCAGAGGACGGATGGAACCAAGAATCTAAGATAAAACATCTAGAAATCTGCCCATCACTTTGAAGAACATAACAAATAAACATCAGCTTTCCACTTGGCCTCCACAGGCCGCTACACTTGCGCAGCGCAGCTCCAAAACAAGCAGGAAAAGAAGCGTCCTCCCAGAGAGATTGGGGAGGAAAGAAGGAAAGAGAGAGGCTGAGAGGGTCACCTTGAGCGTGCCAGTGCAGGCGCAGGGGGAGTCCATGGCGGCCTCATCCCCCTCCTCCTGGCATATCCGGCACTCTATCGCCCCCTTGCCGTCCACCCCGACCACCACCTCCACCTGCCCTTCGCCGCCGGCGACCTTCTCCACGCGCGCCATCCCTCTCTCTCTTCCCCTCCCTCTCTCCCTCGCACGCTGAGCAGCTCGCTCGCGTCCCTGGAGCAGAGCAGAGCAGGGCAGAGCAGGTGAGGAATGAGCCAAAAGGCGGGGCCTTTTTCTAAGCTCCGTCCCAGGACAACAACTCCAAGGAACAAGAGAGAGAGAGGGAGAAGAATACCAAGCGAGGAGTATACTACTCCTACTTCCCTCTCTCCTAGGCTGCTAGCGTAGGAGTATTCTAGCGCTCATATTTTTGTGGGGATTTCACTCCTACTGCCTGCTTTAGGTTGCGGCTCGTTGGCTTGTGGCGTCGAATGATGAGCGAGTGATTGGGTTCGTGGTCGTGGGGTTAGTGGACACCGGGTAACTCCCACTGGGGCGGGGCGGCTAGTGGGAGATGAGATGAGGCGATATTGACGCTCGTGCGTCCGTCTTTCCGTTACCCTGACCGCTCTGTTGCCCCCTCTTTCACCCACATTTTGTCGCTCGACGTGTTATTCTGGAGTTTATGCGTCTAGGACGTATCGACCATGAAAATGGCATATTTGATCCATTTTTCACGCTTTCTACTCATTGGCTGCCTGAATTTTTATATCGGGTCATGTCGACTCCTCGGAGGATTGAGGCAATGCACGAGGTCGAAGACGAAGGAGAGCTCGAGGGTTGATAGTGCGGGTCGGAGAGCCTTTTCGTATTTAATTGCTGGTCGGATTAGATGGAGCCCTCGCCGGAGGCAGGGACGGCGTAACGAGCAACAATGGGGCATGTCGTCGTAACCAGAGGAGAGGAAGGGAGGCAAGCCTGAGGCGAACGGCTGGAGGAAGACATGATCGGCTAGGGGAGAGAAAGCGTGCGTTTCGGTTTGAGGAGAATAACGGTTGGAGGAAGAAGAAGATGATCCAACCATTCGATTTTTATCTAACGGCTTGGAGCGGTCTCTTGCAAATCGACTGAGTCGAATCATTTTTTAGGTAACCGTCAAATAGGCGGCCCTTTTATCTATTTTTTCTGTGGAGTGTTGTAGGAAGAGGTAGCTTTTAAATTCTTAACCATCCTAACTAGGTTAGAAGAAGTAGGTTCTAAATCGGGCAATCGATCCCATGGAATAGAGAGGTGGCACATGAGGCCTAAGACGAAGGCGGGCTCGACGAACAATGCGGGTGGGGGAGCCTTCTGTGTTTAAATCCTGGATGGCTTAGATGGAGCCATCATCGGAGGCGGGGACGCCATAAGGAGAATCAATGGGGCATGTCGTCGCAACCGGAGGAGAGGAAGGAAGGTTATCCTGAGGCGAGTAGCTGGAGGAAGACATGATCGGCTGGGGAGAGAAGGCGCTCGCTCCGGTTTGAGGAAGAATAACGGTTGGAGGAAGACGAAGATGATCCAATCATTCGATTTTTATCTAATGGCTTGGAGCGGTCCCTTGCAAATCGACTGACTCGAATTATTTTTTGAGGTAACTGTCAAAGAGGCGGTCCTTTTATCTATTTTTTCTGTGGAGTGTTGTAGGAAGAGGTAGGTTTTAAATTCTTAACCATCCTAACTAGGCTAGAAGAAGTAGGTTCTAAATCGGGCAATCGATTCCATGGAACAGAGATGCAGCACATGAGGCCTACGATGGAGGCGGGCTCGACGAACAATGCGGGTGGGGGAGACTTTTGTGTTTAAATCCTGGACGACTTAGATGGAGCCATCGTCGAAGACCGGGCGCCATAAGGTGAATCAATGAGGCATGTCATCGCAGCCGAAGGAGAGGAAGGAAGGTGGTCCTGAGGCGAGCGGCTGGAGGATGACATGATCGCGTGGGAGAGAGAAGGCGTGCGCTATAGTATGAGGAAGAATAACGGTTGGAGGAAGAAGAAGATAATCCAACCATTTGATTTTTATCTAACGGCTCAAAGCGGTCCCTGATGTCTACTACACAACCTTCTTCTTGTAGACGTTATTGGGCCTCCAAGTGCAGAGGTTTGTAGGACAGTAGCAAATTTCCCTCAAGTGAATGACCTAAGGTTTATCAATCCGTAGGAGGCGTAGGATGAAGATGGTCTCTCTCAAGCAACCCTGCAACCAAATAACAAAGAGTCTCTTGTGTCCCCAACACAGCCAATACAATAGTAAATTGTATAGGTGCACTAGTTCAGCGAAGAGATGGTGATACAAGTGCAATATGGATAGTAGATAATGGTTTTTGTAATCTGAAAATATAAAAACAGTAAGGTAACTAATGATAAAAGTGAGCGTAAACGGTATTGCAATGCTAGGAAACAAGGCCTATGGTTCATACTTTCACTAGTGCAAGTCCTCTCAACAATAATAACATAATTAGATCATATAACTTTCCCTCAACATGCAACAAAGAGTCACTCCAAAGTCACTAATAGCGGAGAACGAACGAAGAGATTATGGTAGGGTACGAAACCACCTCAAAGTTATTCTTTCCAATCAATCCGTTGGGCTATTCTTATAAGTGTCACAAACAACCCTAGAGTTCGTACTAGAATAACACCTTAAGACACAAATCAACCAAAACCCTAATTTCACCTAGATACTCCAATGTCACCTCAAGTATTCGTGGGTATGATTATACGATATGCATCACACAATCTCAGATTCATCTATTCAACCAACACATAGAACCTCAAAGAGTGCCCCAAAGTTTCTACCGGAGAATCATGACGAAAACGTGTGCCAACCCTTATGCATAGGTTCATGGGCGGAACCCGCAAGTTGATCACCAAAACATACATCAAGTGAATCACGTGATATCCCATTGTCACCACAGATACGCACGGCAAGACATACATCAAGTGTTCTCAAATCTTTAAAGACTCAATCCGATAAGATAATTTAAAAGGGGAAACTCAATCCATTACAAGAGAGTAGAGGGGGAGAAACATCATAAGATCCAACTATAATAGCAAAGCTTGCGATACATCAAGATCGTGCCAAATCAAGAACACGAGAGAGAGATCAAACACATAGCTAATGGTACATACCCTCAGCCCCGAGGGAGAACTACTCCCTCCTCGTCATGGAGAGCACCGGGATGATGAAGATGGCTACCGGAGAGGGAGTCCCCCTCCGACAGGGCGCCGAAACGGGTCTAGATTGTCTTTCGGTGGCTACGGAGGCTTCTGGCGGCGGAACTCCCGATCTATTGTGCTCCCCGATCGTTTTAGGGTATATGAAGATATATAGGTGGAAGAGGTACGTCAGGGGAGCCACGAGGGGCCCACGAGGGTGGAGGGCGCGCCCAGGGGGGTGGGCGCGCCCCCTACCTCGTGGCTTCCTCGAAGCTTCCTTGACGTGGACTCCAAGTCTCCTGGGTTGCTTTCCTTCCAAAAATAAGTTCCGTGAAGTTTCAGGTCAATTGGACTCCGTTTGATTTTCCTTTTCTGCGATACTATAAAACAAGGAAAAAACAGAAATTGGCACTGGGCTCTGGGTTAATAGGTTAGTCCCAAAAGTAATATAAAAGTGTATAATAAAGCCCATAAACATCCAAAACAGAAGATAATATAGTATGGAGCAATAAAAAATTATAGATACGTTGGGGACGTATCAGCATCTCCAAGCTTAATTCATGCTCGTCGTCGAGTAGGTAGATGATAAAAACAGAATTTTTGATGCGGAGTGCTACTTGGCATAATTTCAATGTAATTCTTCTTAATTGTGGTATGAATATTCAGATCCGAAAGATTCAAGATAAAAGTTCATATTGACATAAAAATAATAATACTTTAAGCATACTAACTAAGCAATTATGTCCTCTCAAAATAACATGGCCAAAGAAAGTTCATCCCTACAAAATCATATAGTTTAGTCATGCTCCATTTTCGTCACACAAGAATGCTCTCATCATGCACAACCCCGATGACAAGCCAAGCAATTGTTTCATACTTTAGTAATCTCAAACCTATAAACTTTCACGCAATATATGAGCGCGAGCCATGGACATTGCATTATGGGTGGAATAGAATATAATGAGGGGGGTTATGTGGAGAAGACAAAAAGGAGAAAGTCTCACATCAACGAGGCTAATCAATGGGCTATGGAGATGCCCACCGATTGATGTTAATGCAAGGAGCAGGGATTGTCATGCAACGGATGCACTAGAGCTATAAATGTATGAAAGCTCAACAAAAGAAACTAAGTAAGTGTGCATCCAACTTGCTTGCTCACGAAGACCTAGGGCACTTGAGGAGGCCCATTGTTGGAATATACAAGCCAAGTTCTATAATGAAAATTAGCACTAGTATATGAAAGTGACAAAACAAGAGACTCTCTATCATGAAGATTACGGTGCTACTTTGAAGCACAAGTGTGGCAAAGGATAGTAACATTGTCACTTCTCTCTTTTTCTCTCATTATTTATTTATTTAGTTGGCCTTTCTCCTTTTTTATTTATGGCCTTTCTCTCCTTTTTTCTATAATTCCTCACTTGGAACAATGCTCTAGAAAATGATGATCATCACACTTTTATTTATTTACAACTCAATGATTACAACTTGATACTAGAACAAAAGATGACTCTATATGAATGCCTCCGGCGGTGTACCGGGATATGCAATGGACCAAGAGTGACATGTATGAAAGAATTATGAACGGTGGCTTTGCCACAAATACTATGTCAACTACATGATCATGCTAAGCAATATGACAATGCTGAATGTGTCATGATGAACGGAATGGTGGAAAGTTGCATGGCAATATATCTCGGAATGGCTATGGAAATGCCATAATGATAGGTATGGTGGCTGTTTGAGGAAGATATAAGGAGGTTTATGTGTGAAAGAGCGTATCATATCACGGGGTTTGGATGCACCGGCGAAGTTTGCACCAACTCTTAATGTGAGAAAGGGCAATGCACGGTACCGAAGAGGCTAGCAAGGATGGAAGGGTGAGAGTGCATATAATCCATGGACTCAACATTAGTCATAAAGAACTCACATACTTATTGCAAAAATCTACAAGTCATCAAAAACCAAGCACTACGCGCATGCTCCTAGGGGGATAGATTGGTAGGAAAAGACCATCGCTCGTCCCCGACCGCCACTCATAAGGAAGACAATCAAATAACACCTCATGTTTTCAAATTTGTTACACAACATTCACCATACGTGCATGCTACGGGACTTGAAAACTTCAATATAAGTATTCCTCAAATTCACAACTACTCAACTAGCACGACTTTGATATTATTACCTCCATATCTCAAAACAATCATCAAGCATCAAACTTCTCTTATTATTCAACACACTCATAAGAATTTTTTTACTAATCTTGAATACCTAGCATATTAGGATTATTTAAGCAAATTACCATGCTATTTAAGACTCTCAAAATAATCTAAGTAAAGCATGAGAGTTCATTTATTTCTACAAAATAAAACCACCACTGTGCTCTAAAAAGATATAAGTGAAGCACTAGAGCAAATGACAAACTACTCCGAAAGATATAAGTGAAGATCAATGAGTAGTCGAAAAATTATGCAACTATGTGAAGACTCTCTAAAATTTAAGAATTTCAGATCTTGGTATTTTATTCAAACAACAAGCAAAACTAAATAAAATAAAATGACGCTTCAAGCAAAACACATATCATGTGGCGAATAAAAATATATCTCCAAGTAAAGTCTACTACACAACCTTCTTCTTGTAGACGTTGTTGGGCCTCCAAGTGTAGAGGTTTGTAGGACAGTAGCAAATTTCCCTCAAGTGGATGACCTAAGGTTTATCAATCCGTAGGAGGCGTAGGATGAAGATGTTCTCTCTCAAGCAACCCTGCAACCAAATAACAAAGAGTCTCTTGTGTCCCCAACACACCCAATACAATGGTAAATTGTATAGGTGCACTAGTTCGGCGAAGAGATGGTGATACAAGTGGTAAATGGATGGTAGATAAAGGTTTTTGTAATCTGAAAATATAAAAACAGCAAGGTAACTAATGATAAAAGTGAGCGTAAATGGTATTGCAATGCATTGAAACAAGGCCTAGGGTTGATACTTTCACTAGTGCAAGTCCTCTCAACAATAGTAACATAATTGGATCACATAACTATCCCACACCATGCAACAAAGAGTCACTCCAAAGTCACTAATAGCGGAGAACGAACAAAGATATTATGGTAGGGTGCGAAACCACCTCAAAGTTATTCTTTCCAATCAATCCGTTGGGCTATTCCTATAAGCGTCACAAACAGCCCTAGAGTTCGTACTAGAATAACACCTTAGGATACAAATCAACCAAAACCCTAATGTCACCTAGATACTCCAATGTCACCTCAAGTATCCGTGGGTATGATTATACGATATGCATCACACAATCTCAGATTCATCTATTCAACCAACACATAGAACCTCAAAGAGTGCCCCAAAGTTTCTACCGGAGAATCACGACGAAAACGTGTGCCAACCCCTATGCATAGGTTCATGGGCAGAACCCGCAAGTTGATCACCAAAACATACATCAAGTGAATCACGTGATATCCCATTGTCACCACAGATACGCACGGCAAGACATACATCAAGTGTTCTCAAATCTTTAAAGACTCAATCCGATAAGATAACTTCAAAGGGGAAACTCAATCCATTACAAGAGAGTAGAGGGGGAGAAACATCATAAGATCCAACTATAATAGCAAAGCTCGCGATACATCAAGATCGTGCCAAATCAAGAACACGAGAGAGAGAGATCAAACACATAGCTACTAGTACATACCCTCAGCCCCGAGGGAGAACTACTCCCTCCTCGTCATGGAGAGCACCGGGATGATTAAGATGGCCACCGGAGAGGGATTCCCCCTCCGGCAGGGTGCCAGAACGGGTCTAGATCGGCTTTCGGTGGCTACGAAGGCTTCTGGCGGCGGAACTCCCGATCTATTGTGCTCTCCGATCGTTTTAGGGTATATGGAGATATATAGGCGGAAGAGGTACGTCAGGGGAGCCACGAGGTGTCCACGAGGGTGGAGGGCGCGCCCAGGGGTTGGGCGCGCCCCCTACCTCGTGGCTTCCTCGAAGCTTCCTTGACGTGGACTCCAAGTCTCCCGGGTTGCTTTCCTTCCAAAAATAAGTTCTGTGAAGTTTCAGGTCAATTGGACTCCGTTTGGTTTTCCTTTTCTACGATATTCTAAAACAAGGTAAAAACAGAAACTGGCACTGGGCTCTGGGTTAATAGGTTAGTCCCAAAAATAATATAAAAGTGTATAATAAAGCCCATAAACATCCAAAACAGAAGATAATATAGCATGGAGCAATCAAAAATTATAGATAAGCTGGAGACGTATCAGTCCCTTGCAAATGGACTACCTCGAATTGGTTTTTGAGGTAACTGTCAAATAGGCGATCCCTTTATTTCTTTTCTTGTGGAGTGTTGTAGTAAGAGGTAGGTTTTAAATCCTTAACCATGGTAACTAGGATGGAAGAAGTTGTTGGGGAACACAGTAATTTCAAAAAAAATCTACGCACACGCAAGATCATGGTGATGCATAGCAACGAGAGGGAAGAGTGTCATCCACGTACCCTCGTAGACCGTAAGCGGAAGCGTTATGACAACACAGTTGATGTAGTCGTACGTCTTCATGATCGACCGATCCTCAGTACCGAACGTACGACACCTCCGCGATCTGCACACGTTCAGATCGGTGACATCCCACGAACTCACGATCCAGTAGAGCTTCAAGGGAGATCTTTGTCAGCACGACGGTGTGATGACGGTGTTGATGAAGCTACCGACGCAGGGCTTCGCCTAAGCACCGCTACGATATGACTGAAGTGGATTATGGTGGAGGGGGGCACCGCACACGGCGAAAAAGATCAATAATCAACTTGTGTGTTCTAGGGTGCCCCTGCCCCGTATATAAAGGATCAAGGGGGGAGGCCGACCGGCCCTCCTAGGGCGCGCCAGGAGGAGGAGTCCTCCCCTTTCCTACTCCTACTAGGAGGAGGAAAGGAAGGGGAAAGAGGAGAAGGAAGGAGAGGGAGGAAAAGGGGGGCCGACCCCCTAGTCCAATTCGGTTTGGGCTAGGGGGGCCACGTGCCCTGCCTCCTCACTTCCACCACTTGGCCCATGAGGCCCATTACTTCTTCCTCGTATTCCCGTAACTCCCCAGTACTCCGAAAAATACCTGAATCACTCGGAAGCTTTCCGATGTCCGAATATAGTCGTCCAATATATCGATCTTTATGTATCGACCATTTCGAGACTCCTCGTCATGTCCCTGATCTCATCCGAGACTCCGAGCTACCTTCGGTACATCAAAACACATAAACTCATAATACCGATCGTCACAGAACTTTAAGCGTGCGGACCCTACGGGTTCGAGAACTATGTAGACATGACCAAGACTCATCTCTGGTCAATAACCAATAGCGGAACCTGGATGCTCATATTGGTTCCTACATATTCTACGAAGATCTTTATCGGTCAAACCGCATAACAACATACGTTGTTCCCTTTGTCATTGGTATGTTACTTGCCCGAGATTCGATCGTCGGTATCTCAATACCTAGTTCAATCTCGTTACCGGTAAGTCTCTTTACTCGTTCTGTAATACATCATCCCGCAACTAACTCATTAGTCACAATGCTTGCAAGGCTTATAGTGATGTGCATTACCGAGAGGGCCAAGAGATACCTCTCCGACAGTCGGAGTGACAAATCCTAACCTTGATCTATGCCAACTCAACAAGCACCATCGGAGACACCTGTAGAGCACCTTTATAATCACTCAGTTATGTTGTGACGTTTGGTAGCACACAAAGTG
This sequence comes from Triticum urartu, assembly GCF_003073215.2. Classification (NCBI taxonomy): domain Eukaryota; kingdom Viridiplantae; phylum Streptophyta; class Magnoliopsida; order Poales; family Poaceae; genus Triticum; species Triticum urartu. Next base: position 635,814,561 of record NC_053024.1, on the reverse strand, counting down.
TTCCTCCGGCATTTGGGATTTGCATAATCTCATAGTCAGAGGAACATGTATAAGTCAGGAAGAAAGCAGTAGCAACAAACTAAACGATCATTGTGCTAAGCTAACGGAATGGGTCAAGTCAATTACATCATTCTCTAATGATGTGATCCCATTAATCAAATGACAACTCATGTCTATGGCTAGGAAACTTAACCATCTTTGATTCAACGAGCTAGTCAAGTTGAGGCATACTAGTGACACTCTGTTTGTCTATGTATTCACACATGTACTAAGTTTTTGGTTAATACAATTCTAGCATGAATAATAAACATTTATCATGATATAAGGAAATATAAATAACAACTTTATTATTGCCTCTAGGGCATATTTCCTTCAATCTCCCACTTGCACTAGAGTCAATAATCTAGTTCACATCGTCATGTGATTTAACACCAATAGTTCACATCTTTATGTGATTAGTTCACATCTCTATGTGACTAATACCCAAAGGGTTTACTAGAGTCAATAATCCAGTCCACATCGCTATGTGATTAACACCCAAAGAGTGATCATGTTTTGCTTGTGAGAGAAATTTAGTCTACGGGTCTGCCACATTCAAAGTCGTATGTATTTTGCAAATTTTCTATGTCTGTAATACTCTGCACGGAGCTACTCTAGCTAATTGCTCCCACTTTCAATATGTATCTAGATCGAGACTTAGAGTCATCTAGATCGATGTAAAAAAGCTTGCATCGACATAACTCTTTACGACGAACTCTTTTATCACCTCCATAACCGAGAAATATTTCCTTAGTCCTCTAAGGATAATTTTGACCGCTGTCCAGTGATCTACTCCTAGATCACTATTGTACTCCCTTGCCAGAATCATGCTAAGGTATACAATAGGACTGGTAAACAACATAGCATATGATGTCTACTACACAACCTTCTTCTTGTAGACGTTGTTGGGCCTCCAAGTGCAGAGGTTTGTAGGACAGTAGCAAATTTCCCTCAAGTGGATGACCTAAGGTTTATCAATCCGTAGGAGGCATAGGATGAAGATGGTCTCTCTCAAGCAACACTGCAACCAAATAACAAAGAGTCTCTTGTGTCCCCAACACACCCAATACAATGGTAAATTGTATAGGTGCACTAGTTCGGCGAAGAGATGGTGATACAAGTGGTAAATGGATGGTAGATAAAGGTTTTTGTAATCTGAAAATATAAAAACAACAAGGTAACTAATGATAAATGTGAGCGTAAATGGTATTGCAATGCGTTGAAACAAGGCCTAAGGTTGATACTTTCACTAGTGCAAGTCCTCTCAACAATAGTAACATAATTGGATCACATAACTATCCCACACCATGCAACAAAGAGTCACTCCAAAGTCACTAATAGCGAAGAACGAACAAAGATATTATGGTAGGGTGCGAAACCACCTCAAAGTTATTCTTTCCAATCAATCCATTGGGCTATTCCTATAAGCGTCACAAACAGCCCTAGAGTTCGTACTAGAATAACACCTTAGGATACAAATCAACCAAAACCCTAATGTCACCTAGATACTCCAATGTCACCTCAAGTATCCGTGGGTATGATTATACGATATGCATCACACAATCTCAGATTCATCTATTCAACCAACACATAGAACCTCAAAGAGTGCCCCAAAATTTCTACCGGAGAATCATGACGAAAACGTGTGCCAACCTCTATGCATAGGTTCATGGGCGGAACCCGCAAGTTGATCACCAAAACATACATCAAGTGAATCACGTGATATCCTATTGTCACCACAGATACGCACGGCAAGACATACATCAAGTGTTCTCAAATCTTTAAAGACTCAATCCGATAAGATAACTTCAAAGGGGAAACTCAATCCATTACAAGAGAGTAGAGGGGGGAAGAAACATCATAGGATCCAAATATAATAGCAAAGCTCGGGATACATCAAGATCGTGCCAAATCAAGAACACGAGAGAGAGAGAGAGATCAAACACATAGCTACTGGTACATACCCTCAGCCCCGAGGGAGAACTACTCCCTCCTCGTCATGGAGAGCACCGGGATGATTAAGATGGCCACCGGAGAGGGATTTCCCCCTCCGGCAGGGTGCCGGAACGGGTCTAGATTGGTTTTCGGTGGCTACGGAGGCTTCTGGTGGCAGAACTCCCGATCTATTGTGCTCTCTAATGTTTTTAGGGTATATGGAGATATATAGGCAGAAGAAATACGTCAGGGGGGCCACGAGGGGCCCACGAGGGTGGAGGGCGCACCCAGGGGGGTGGGCACGCCCCCTGCCTCGTGGATTCCTCGTAGATCCCCTGACGTGCACTCCAAGTCTTATGTGCTTCTTCTGATCCAAAAATAAGTTCCGTGAAGTTTCAGGTCAATTGGACTCCGTTTGGTTTTCCTTTTCTGCGATATTCTAAAACAAGGTAAAAACAGAAAGTGGCACTGGGCTCTGGGTTAATAGGTTAGTCCCAAAAATGATATAAAAGTGTATAATAAAGCCCGTAAACATCCAAAACAGTAGATAATATAGCATGGAGCAATCAAAAATTATAGATACGTTGGAGACGTATCAGCATCCCCAAGCTTAATTCCTGCTCGTCCTCGAGTAGGTAAATGATAAAAATAGAATTTTTGATGCGGAGTGCTACTTGGCATAATTTCAATGTAATTCTTCTTAATTGTGGTATGAATATTCAGATCCGAAAGATTCAAGATAAAAGTTCATATTGACATAAAAATAATAATACTTCAAGCATACTAACAAAGCAATTATGTCTTCTCAAAATTACATGGCCAAAGAAAGTTCATCCCTACAAAATCATATAGTTTAGTCATGCTCCATTTTCGTCACACAAGAATGCTCTCATCATGCACAACCCCGATGACAAGCCAAGCAATTGTTTCATACTTTAGTAATCTCAAACCTATAAACTTTCACGCAATATATGAGCGCGAGCCATGGACATAGCACTATGGGTGGACTAGAATATGATGATGGGGGTTATGTGGAGAAGACAAAAAGGGAGAAAGTCTCACATCAATGAGGCTAATCAATGGGCTATGGAGATGCCCACCGATTGATGTTAATGCAAGGTGTAGGGATTGCCATGCAACGGATGCACTAGAGGTCTAGAGCTATAAATGTATGAAAGCTCAACAAAAGAAACTAAGTAGGTGTGCATCCAACTTGCTTGCTCACGAAGACCTAGGGCACTTGAGGAGGCCCATTGTTGGAATATACAAGCCAAGTCCTATAATGAAAAATTCCCACTAGTATATGAAAGTGACAAAACAAGAGACTCTCTATCATGAAGATCATGGTGCTACTTTGAAGCACAAGTGTGGCAAAGGATAGTAACATTGTCACTTCTCTCTTTTTCTCTCATTTTTTTGGGCTTTCTCTTTTTTATGGCCTTTCTCCTTTTTTTATTCCTCACTTGGGACAATGCTCTAGAAAATGATGATCATCACACTTCTATTTATTTACAACTCAATGATTACAACTCGATGCTAGAACAAAAGATGACTCTATACGAATGCCTCCGGCGGTGTGCCGGGATATGCAATGAATCAAGAGTGACATGTATGAAAGAATTATGAACGGTGGCTTTGCCACAAATACTATGTCAACTACATGATCATGCTAAGCAATATGACAATGATGAATGTGTCATGATAAACGGAACGGTGGAAAGTTGCATGGTAATATATCTCAGAATGGCTATGGAAATGCCATAATAGGTAGGTATAGGTATGGTGGCTGTTTTGAGGAAGATATAAGGAGGTTTATGTGTGAAAGAGCGTCTCATATCACGGGGTTTGGATGCACCGGCGAAGTTTGCACCAACTCTGAATGTGAGAAAGGGCAATGCATGGTACCGAAGAGGCTACCAAGGATGGAAGGGTGAGAGTGCGTATAATCCATGGACTCAACATTAGTCATAAAGAGCTCACATACTTATTGCAAAAATCTACAAGTCATCAAAAACCTCGGCACTACGCGCATGCTCCTAGGGGGATAGATTGGTAGGAAAAGACCATCGCTCATCCCGACTGCCACTCATAAGGAGGACAATCAAATAACACTTTCTTCTTGTAGACGTTGTTGGGCCTCCAAGTGTAGAGGTTTGTAGGACAGTAGCAAATTTCCCTCAAGTGGATGACCTAAGGTTTATCAATCCGTAGGAGGCATAGGATGAAGATGGTCTCTCTCAAGAAACCCTGCAACCAAATAACAAAGAGTCTCTTGTGTCTCCAACACACCCAATACAATGGTAAATTGTATAGGTGCACTAGTTCGGCGAAGAGATGGTGATACAAGTGGTATATGGATGGTAGATAAAGGTTTTTGTAATCTAAAAATATAAAAACAGCAAGGTAACTATGGTAAAAGTGAGCGTAAACGGTATTGCAATGCGTTGAAACAAGGCCTAGGGTTCATACTTTCACTAGTGAAAGTCCTCTCAACAATAATAACATAATTCGATCACATAACTATCCCTCAACATGCAACAAAGAGTCACTCCAAAGTCACTAATAGCGGAGAACGAATGAAGAGATTATGGTAGGGTACGAAACCACCTCAAAGTTATTCTTTCCAATCAATCCGTTGGGCTATTCCTATAAGTGTCACAAACAGCCCTAGAGTTCGTACTAGAATAACACCTTAGGATACAAATCAACCAAAACCCTAATGTCACCTAGATACTCCAATGTCACCTCAAGTATCCATGGGTATGATTATACGATATGCATCACACAATCTCAGATTCATCTATTCAACCAACACATAGAACCTCAAAGAGTGCCCCAAAGTTTCTACCGGAGAATCACAACGAAAAAGTGTGCCAAACCCTATGCATAGGTTCATGGGAGGAACCCGCAAGTTGATCACCAAAACATACATCAAGTGAATCACGTGATATCCCATTGTCACCACAGACACGCACGGCAAGACATACATCAAGTGTTCTCAAATCTTTAAAGACTCAATCCGATAAGATAACTTCAAAGGGGAAACTCAATCCATTACAAGAGAGTAGAGGGGGGAAGAAACATCATAGGATCCAAATATAATAGCAAAGCTCGCGATACATCAAGATCGTATCACCTCAAGAACACGAGAGAGAGAGAGAGATCAAACACATAGCTACTGGTAGATACCCTTAGCCCCGAGGGAGAACTACTCCCTCCTCGTCGTGGAGAGCACCGGGATGATGAAGATGGCCACCGGAGAGGGATTGCCCCCTCCGGCAGGGTGCCAAAACGGGTCTAGATTGGTTTTTGGTGGCTACGGAGGCTTCTGGCGGCGGAACTCCCGATCTATTGTGCTCTCTGATGTTTTTAGGGTATATGGAGATATATAGGCGGAAGAAATACGTCAGGGGGGCCACGAGGGGCCCACTAGGGTGGAGGGCGCGCCCAGGGGGTGGGCGCGCCCCCTGCCTCGTGGCTTGCTCGTAGATCCCCTGACGTGCACTCCAAATCTTTTGGGCTTCTCCTGATCCAAAAATAAGTTCCGTGAAGTTTCAGGTCAATTGGACTCCGTTTGGTTTTCCTTTTCTGCGATATTCTAAAACAAGGTAAACACAGAAACTGGCACTGGGCTCTCGGTTAATAGGTTAGTCCCAAAAATGATATAAAAGTGTATAATAAAGCCCATAAACATCCAAAATAGTAGATAATATAGCATGGAGCAATCAAAAATTATAGATACGTTGGAGACGTATCAGCATACTTTATAGAACCTATGACTGAGGCATAGGGAATGACTTTTTATTCTCTTTCTATTTTCTGCCGTGGTCGAGTTTTGAGTCTTTACTCAACTTCACACCTTGCAACACAGGCAAGAACTCCTTCTTTGACTTCTCCATTTTGAACTACTTCAAAATCTTATCAAGGTATGTACTCATTGAAAATATATCAAGCATCTTGATCTATCGCTATAGATCTTGATGGTCAATATGTAAGTAGCTTCGTCCAGGTCTTTCTTTGAAAAACTCTTTTAAAACACTCCTTTATCCTTTCCAGAAAATTCTATATTATTTCCGATCAACAATATGTCATTCACATATTCTTATCAGAAATGTTGTAGTGCTCCCACTCACTTTCTTGTAAATACAGGCTTCACCGCAAGTCTGTATAAAACCATATGCTTTGATCACTTTATCAAAGTATATATTCCAACTCCGAGATGCTTGCACCAGTCCATAGATGGATCGCTGGAGCTTGCACACTTTGTTAGCACCTTTAGGATTGACAAAACCTTCTTCTTGCATCATATACAACTCTTCTTTAAGAAATCCATTAAGGAATGCAGTTTTGACATCCATTTGCTAGATTTCATAAAATGTGGCAATTGCTAACATGATTCGGAATGACATAAGCATCGCTACGAGTCATAAAATCTCATCGTAGTCAACATCTTGAACTTATCAAAAACATTTTGCGATAATTCGAGCTTTGTAGATAGTAACACTACTATCAATGTCCATCTCTTGAAGATCTATTTATTTTTAATGACTCACTGATCATCGGGCAAGTCAATCAAAGTCCATACTTTGTTCTCATACATGGATCCCATCTCAGATTTCATGGCCTCAAGCCATTTCGTGGAATCTGGGCTCATCACCGCTTCCTCATAGTTCATAGGTTCGTCATGTTCTAGTAACATGACTTCTAGAAAGGATTACCGTACCACTTTGGTGCGGACCATACTCTGGTTGTCCTACGAGGTTCGGTAGTAACTTGATCTGAAGTTTTATGATCATCATCATTATCTTCCTCACTAATTGGTGTAGAGATCACTAGAACTGATTGCTGTGATGAACTGCTTTCCAATTCGGGAGAAGGTACAATTACCTTATTAAGTTCTACATTCCTCCCACTCACTTCTTTTGAGAGAAACTTCTTCTCTAGAAAGGATCCATTCTTAGCAACAAAATATCTTGCCTTTGGATCTGTGATAGAAGGTGTACCCAACAGTTTCTTTTGGGTATCCTATGAAGATGCATTACTCCGATTTAGGTTCGAGCTTATCAATTTGAAACTTTTTCACTTAAGCATCGCAACCCCAAACTTTAAGAAATGACAGCTTTGGTTTCTTGCCAAACCATAGTTCATACGGTGTCATCTCAACGGATTTAGATGGTGCCCTATTAACGTGAATGCAACTGTCTCTAATGCATAACCCCAGAACAATAGCGGTAAATCAATAAGAGACATCATAGATCGCACCATATCTAGTAAAGTGCAATTACGACTTTCGGACACACCATTACGCTGTGGTGTTCTAGGTGGCGTGAGTTGCGAAACTATTCCGCATTGTTTCAAATGAAGACCAAACTCGTGACTCAAATATTCGTCTCCGTGATCAGATCATAGAAACTTTATTTTCTTGTTATGATGATTTTCCACTTCACTCTGAAATTCTTTGAACTTTTCAAATGTTTCAGAATTATGTTTCATGAAGTAGATATACCCATATCTGCTCAAATCATACGTGAAGGTCAGAAAATAATGATACCCGCCGCGAACTAATACGTCTCCAACGTATCTATAATTTATGAAGTATTCATGCTATTATATTATCAACCCTGGATGTTTTATATGCATTTATATGCTATTTTATATGATTTTTGGGACTAACCTATTAACCTAGTGCCCAGTGCCAGTTTCTGTTTTTCCTTGTTTTTGAGTTTTACAGAAAAGGAATACCAAATGGAGTCCAATTGACGTGCCAATTTTTGACGATTTTTTATGGACCAAAAGAAGACCCCGGAGTAAAATAGTTGGGCCAGAAGAGTCCCGGGCCGTCCACGAGGGTGGGGGGCACGCCCACCCCCCCGGGCGCGTGGGCCTACATCGTGGACGACTCGGGCATCTCCTTGACGTGAGACCGACGCAAAAAATTCCTATAAATACAGAAACCTCCAGAAAATAACCTAGATCGGGAGTTCCGCAGCCGCAAGCCTCTGTAGCCACGAGAAATAAATCTAGGCCCTCTCTGGCACCCTGCTGGAGGGGGCCATCATCACCGGAGGGCATGGAGGAGGATCCCGGAGGGGCCATCATCATCATGAAGGCCAAGGACCAGAGGGAGAACTGCTACCTCTTGAGCACTGCGTTGGTTTTCCCTTGAAGAGGAAAGGGTGATGCAGCAGAGCAGTGTAAGTATTTCCCTCAGTTTTTGTGAACCAAGGTATCAATCCGGTAGGAGGCCACGCACGAGTCCCTCGCACCTACACAAACAAATAAACTCCTCACAACCAACGCGATAAAGGGGTTGTCAATCCCTTCACGGTCACCTACGAGAGTGAGATCTGATAGATATGATAAGATAATATTTTTGGTATTTTTATGATAAAGCAAAATAAAGATGCAAGTAAAATAAATGGCAAAGGAAATAACTAAGTATTAGAAGATTAATATGACGGAAAATAGACCTGGGGACCATAGGTTTCACTAGTGGCTTCTCTCGAGAGCATAAGTATTACGGTGGGTAAACAAATTACTGTTGAGCAATTGACAGAATTGAGCATAGTTATGAGAATATCTAGGTATGATCATGTATATAGGCATCACGTCCGGGACAAGTAGACCGACTCCTGCCTGCATCTACTACTATTACTTCACACATCGACCACTATCCAACATGCATCTAGAGTATTAAGTTCAAGAGAACATAGTAACGCTTTAAGCAAGATGACATGATGTAGAGGGATAAATTCATGCAATATGATACAAACTCCATCTTGTTATCCTCTATGGCAACAATACAATACGTGCCTTGCTGCCCCTACCATCACTAGGAAAGGACAGCACAAGATTGAACCCAAAGCTAAGCACTTCTCCCATTGCAAGAAAGATCAATCTAGTAGGCCAAACCAAACTGATAATTCAAAGAGACTTGCAAAAATAACCAATCATACATAAAAGAATTCAGAGAAGATTCAAATATTGTTCATAGATAAACTTGATCATAAACCCACAATTCATCGATCTCAGCAAACACACCGCAAAAGAAGATTACATCGAATAGATCTCCACAAGAGAGGGGGAGAACTTTGTATTGAGATCCAAAAATAGAGAAGAAGCCATCTAGCTAATAACTATGGACCCGAGGGTCTGAAGTAAACTACTCACACTTCATCGGAGGGGCTATGGTGTTGATGTAGAAGCCCTCCGTGATCGATACCCCCTCCGACGGAGCTCCGGAAAAGGCCCCAAGATGGGATCTCGTGGATACAAAAAGTTACGGCGGTGGATTTAGGGTTTTGGCTCCGTATATGGTAGTTTGGGGGTACATAGGTATATATAGGAGGACGGAGTACGTCGGTGGAGCAACGTGGGCCCCACGAGGGTGGAGGGCGCGCTTGGGGGGTAGGCGCGCCCCCTACCTCGCGCCTTCCTGGTTGATGTCTTGACGTAGGGTCTGTTGGGGAACGTAGTAATTTCAAAAAAATTCCTACGCACACGCAAGATCATGGTGATGCATAGGAACGAGAGGGGAGAGTGTTGTCCACGTACCCTCGTAGACCGAAAGCAGAAGCGTTAGCACAATGCGGTTGATTTAGTCGTATGTCTTTACGATCCGACCGATCAAGTACCAAACGCACGACACCTCCAAGTTCAACACACGTTCAGCCTGATGACATCACTCGAACTCCGATCCAGCCGAGTGTTGAGGGAGAGTTTCGTCAGCACGACAACGTGGTGGTGATGATGATGTTCTACCAACGCAGGGCTTCGCCTAAGCACCGCTATAGTATTATCGAGGTGGACTATGGTGGAGGGGGCACCGCACACGGCTAAAAGATCAAACGATCAATTGTTGTGTCTCTAGGGTGCCCCCTGCCCCTGTATATAAAGGAGCAAAGGGGGGTGCGGCCGGCCAGGAGAGGGTGCGCGCCAGGAGGAGTCCTACTCCCACCGGGAGTAGGACTCCCTCCCTTTTCCTAGTTGGATTAGGACTTGGGGGGAAAGAGGTGGAGGAGAAGAAGGAAAGGGGGGGGGCACTGCCCCCTCTCCTTGTTCTATTCGGATTAGGGGGGAGGGGCGCGCAGCCCTTGCCCTGGCCGCCTCTCCTCTCTTCCACTAAGGCCCACTATGGCCCATTAACTTCCCGGGGTTCCGGTAACCTCCCGGCACTCCGGTAAAATCCCGATTTCACCCGGAACACTTTCGATATCCAAACATAGGCTTCCAATATATCAATCTTCATGTCTCGACCATTTCGAGACTCCTCGTCATGTCCGTGATCACATCCGGGACTCCGAACAACCTTCGGTACATCAAAACATATAAACTCATAATATAACTGTCATCGAAACGTTAAGCGTGCGGACCTTACGGGTTCGAGAACTATGTAGACATGACTGAGACACGTATCCGCTCAATAACCAATAGCGGAACCCGGATGCTCATATTAGCTCCCACATATTCTACGAAGATCTTTATCGGTCAGACCGCATAACAACATACGTTGTTCCCTTTGTCATCGGTATGTTACTTGCCCGAGATTCGATCGCCGGTATCTCAATACCTAGTTCAATCTCGTTACCAGCAAGTCTCTTTACTCATTCCGTAATACATCATCCTGCAACTAACTCATTAGTTGCAATGCTTGCAAGGCTTAAGTGATGTGCATTACCGAGAGGGCCCAGAGATACCTCTCCGACAATCGGAGTGACAAATCCTAATCTCGAAATACGCCAACCCAACAAGTACCTTCGGAGACACCTGTAGAGCACCTTTATAATCACCCAGTTACGTTGTGACATTTGGTAGCACACAAAGTGTTCCTCCGGTAAACGAGAGTTGCATAATCTCATAGTCATAGGAACATGTATAAGTCATGAAGAAAGCAATAGCAACATACTAAACGATCGAGTGCTAAGCTAACGGAATGGGTCAAGTCAATCACATCATTCTCCTATTGACGTGATCCCGTTAATCAAATGAAAACCCATGTCAATGGCTAGGAAACTTAACCATCTTTGATCAACGAGCTAGTCAAGTAGAGGCATACTAGTGACTCTCTGTTTGTCTATGTATTCACACATGTATTATGTTTCTGGTTAATACAATTCTAGCATGAATAATAAACATTTATCATGATATAAGGAAATAAATAATAACTTTATTATTGCCTCTAGGGCATATTTCCTTCAGTCTCCCACTTGCACTAGAGTCAATAATCTAGTTCACATTGCCATGTGATTTAATACCAATAGTTTATATCACCATGTGATTAACACCCATAGTTCACATCGACATGTGACCAACACCCAAAGGGTTTACTAGAGTCAATAATCTAGTTCACATCGCTATGTGATTAACACCCAAAGAGTATTAAGGTGTGATCATGTTTTGCTTGTGAGAGAAGTTTAGTCAACGGGTCTGCCACATTCAGATCCGTAAGTATTTTGTAAATTTCTATGTCAACAATGCTCTGCACGGAGCTACTCTAGCTAATTGCTCCCACTTTCAAAATGTATCCAGATTGAGACTTAGAGTCATCTGGATTAGTGTCAAAATTTGTATCGACATAACCTTTTACGACGAACCTTTTGTCACTTCCATAATCGAGAAACATATCCTTATTTCACTAAGGATAATTTTGACCGCTGTCCACTGATCTACTCCTAGATCACTATTGTACTCCCTTGCCAAAAACAGTGTAGGGTATACAATAGATCTGGTACACAGCATGGCATATTTTATAGAATCTATGGCCAAGGCATAGGGAATGACTTTCATTCTCTTTCTATCTTCTGCCGTGGTCGGGCTTTGAGTCTTACTCAGTTTCACACCTTGTAACACAGGCAAGAACTCTTTCTTTGACTGTTCCATTTTGAACTACTTCAAAATCTTGTCAAGGTATGTACTCATTGAAAAACTTATCAAGCGTCTTGATCTATCTCTATAGATCTTGATGCTCAATATGTAAGCAGCTTCACCGAGGTCTTTCTTTGAAAAAATCCTTTCAAACACTCCTTTATGCTTTGCAGAATAATTCTACATTATCTCCGATCAACAATATGTCATTCACATATACTTATCAGAAATGCTGTAGTGCTCCCACTCACTTTCTTGTAAATACAGGCTTCATCGCAAGTCTGTATAAAACTATATGCTTTGATCAACTTATCAAAGTGTATATTCCAACTCCAAGATGCTTGCACCAGTCCATAGATGGATCGCTGGAGCTTGCATATTTTGTTAGTACCTTTAGGATTGACAAAACCTTCTGGTTGCATCATATACAACTCTTCTTTAACAAATCCATTAAGGAATGCAGTTTTGTATATCCATTTGCCAGATTTCATAAAATGCGGCAATTGCTAACATCATTTGGACAGACTTAAGCATAGATACGAGTGAGAAACTCTCATCGTAGTCAATACCTTGAACTTGTCGAAAACCTTTTGCGACAATTCTAGCTTTGTAGATAGTAACACTACTATCAGCGTCCGTCTTCCTCTTGAATATCCATTTAATCTCAATGGCTCGCCCATCATTGGGCAAGTCAATCAAATTCCATAGTTTGTTCTCATACATGGATCTCATCTCAGATTTCATGGCCTCAAGCCATTTCGCGGAATCTGGGCTCATCATCGCTTCCTCATAGTTCGTAGGTTCGTCATGGTCAAGTAACATGACCTCCAGAACAGTATTACCGTACCACTCTGGTGCGGATCTCACTCTGGTTTACCTACGAGGTTCGATAGTAACTTGATTTGAAGTTACATGATCATCATCATTAGCTTCCTCACTACTTGGTGTAGTAGTCACAGGAACAGATTTATGTGATGAACTACTTTCCAATAAGGGAGCAAGTACAGTTACCTCATCAAGTTCTGCTTTCCTCCCACTCACTTCTTTCGAGAGAAACTCCTTCTCTGGAAAGGATCCATTCTCAGCAATGAATAACTTGCCTTCGTATCTGTGATAGAAGGTGTACCCAACATTTTCTTTTGGGTATCCTATGAAGACGCACTTCTCTGATTTGGGTTTGAGCCTATCAGGTTGAAACTTTTTCACATAAACATTGCAACCTCAAACTTTAAGAAATGACAGCTTAGGTTTCTTGCCAAACCATAGTTCACACGGTGTTGTCTCAACGGATTTAGATGGTGCCCTATTTAACGTGAATGTAGTTGTCTCTAATGCATAACCCCAAAACAATAGTGGTAAATCGGTAAGAGACATCATAGATTGCACCATATCTAACAAAGTACGGTTACGACGTTCGGACACACCATTACACTGTGGTGTTCCAGGTGGCGTGAGTAGTGAAACTATTTCACATTGTTTTAACTGAAGGCCAAACTCGTAACTCAAATATTTTACTTCTGCGATCATATCGTAGAAATTTTTATTTTTGTTACGATGATTCTCCACTTCACTCTGAAATTCTTTGAACTTTTCAAGTGTTTCAGACTTGTGTTTCATCAAGTAGATATACTCATATCTGCTCAAATCATTTGTGAAGATCAGAAAATAATGATACCTGCCGCGAGCCTCAATATTCATCAAACCACATACATCAGTATGTATGATTTCCAACAAATCTGTTGCTCGCTCCATTGTTCCGGAGAACGGAGTCTTAGTCATCTTGCCTATGAGGCATGGTTCGTACGCATCAGCTGATTCATAATCAAGTGATTCCAAAAGCCCATCAACATCAATTTTCTTCATGCGCTTTACACCAATATGACCTAAATGGCAGTGCCACAAATAAGTTGCACTATCATTATTAACTTTACATCTTTTGGCTTCAATATTATGAAAATGTGTATCACCATGATCGAGATCCAACAAACCATATTCATTGGGTGTATGACCATAGAAGGTTTTATTCATGTAAACAGAACAACAATTATTCTCTAACTTACATGAATAACCGTATTGCAATAAACATGATCCAATCATATTCATGCTCAACGCAAACACTAAATATCATTTATTTCAGGTTTAACACATATCCCGAAAGTATAGGAGTGTGCGATGATGATCATATCAATCTTGGAACCATTTCCAATACACATCGTCACTTCACCCTTAACTAGTCTCTGTTCATTCTGCAACTCCCGTTTCGAGTTACTATTCTTAGCAACTGAACTAGTATCAAATACTGAGGGGTTGCTATAAACACTAGTAAAGTACACATCAATAACATGTATATCAAATATACCTATGTTCACTTTGCCATCCTTCTTATCTGCCAATTACTTGGGGTAGTTCCGCTTCCAGTGACCAGTCCCTTTGCAGTAGAAGCACTCAGTTTCAGGCTTAGGTCCAGACTTGGGTTTTTTCACTTGAGCAGCAACTTGCTTGCCGTTCTTCTTGAAGTTCCCCTTTCTTCCCTTTGTCCCTTTACTTGAAACTAGTGGTTTTTTTACCATCAACACTTGATGCTTTTCTTGATTTCTACCTTCCTCGATTTCAGCATCACGAAGAGCTTGGGAATCGTTTCCGTTATCCCTTGCATATTATAGTTCATCACGAAGTTCTACTAACTTGGTGATGGTGACTAGAGAATTCTGTCAATCACTATTTTATCTAGAAGATTAACTCCCACTTGATTCAAGCGATTGTAGTACCCAGACAATCTGAGCACATGCTCACTGCTTGAGCTATTCTCCTCCATCTTTTAGCTATAGAACTTGTTGGAGACTTCATATCTCTCAACTCGGGTATTTGCTTGAAATATTAACTTCAACTCCTGGAACATGTCATATGGTCCATGACGTTCAAAACGTCTTTGAAGTCCCGATTCTAAGCCGTTTAAGCATGGTGCACTAAACTATCAAGTAGTCATCATATTGAGCTAGCCAAACGTTCATAACATCTGCATCTACTCCTGTAATAGGTTTGCCACCTAGCGGTGCATCAAGGGCATAATTCTTCTGTGCAGCAATGAGGATAAACCTCAGGTCATGGATCCAATCCGCATCATTGCTACTAACATCTTTCAACTTAGTTTTCTCTAGGAACATATCAAAAATAAAGCAGGGGAGCTAAACACGAGCTATTGATCTACAACATAGATATTCTAATACTACCAGGACTAAGTTCATGATAAATTTAAGTTCAATTCATCATATTACTTAAGAACTCCCACTTAGATAGACATCCCTCTAATCCTCTAAGTGATCACGTGATCCAGATCAACTAAACCATGTCCGATCATCCCGTGAGATGGAGTAGTTTCAATGGTAAACATCACTATGTTGATCATATCTAATATATGATTCACGCTCGACCTTTCGGTCTCCGTGTTCCGAGGCCATATCTGTTATATGCTAGGCTCGTCAAGTTTCACCTGAGTACTCCGCGTGTGCAACTGTTTTGCACCCGTTGTATCTGAACATAGAGAGCCTATCACACCCGATCATCACGTGGTGTCTCAGCACGAAGAACTCTCACAACGGTGCATACTCAGGGAGAACACTTATACTTTGATAATTTAGTGAGGGATCATCTTATAATGCTACCATCAATCAAAGCAAGATAAGATGCATAAAAGATAAACATCACATGCAATCAATATAAGTGATATGATATGGCCATCATCATCTTGTGCTTGTGATCTCCGTCTCCGAAGCACCGTCATGATCACCATCGTCACCGGCGCGACACCTTGATCTCCATCGTAGCATCATTGTCTTCTCGCCAATCTTATGCTTCTACGACTACCGCTACCGCTTTGTGATAAAGTAAAGCATTACAGGGCGATTGCATTGCATACAATAAAACGACAACCATATGGCTCCTGCCAGTTGCCGATTACTCGGTTACAAAACATGATCATCTCATACAATAAAATTTAGCATCATGTGTTGACCATATCACATCACAACATGCCCTGCAAAAACAAGTTAGACGTCCTCTACTTTGTTGTTGCAAATTTTACGTGGCTGCTACGGGCTTAGCAAGAACCGTTCTTACCTACGCATCAAAACCACAACGATAGTTTGTCAAGTTGGTGTTGTTTTCACGTTCGCAAGGACCGGGCGTAGCCACACTCGGTTCAACTAAAGTTGGAGAAACTGACACCCGCCAGCCACCTGTGTGCAAAGCACGTCGGTAGAACCAGTCTCGCGTAAGCGTACGCGTAATGTCGGTCCGGGCCGCTTCATCCAACAATACTGCCGAACCAAAGTATGACATGCTGGTAAGCAGTATGATTTATATCGCCCACAACTCACTTGTGTTCTACTCGTGCATATGACATCTACGCATAAAACCTGGCTCCGATACCACTGGTGGGGAACGTAGTAATTTCAAAAAAATTCCTACGCACACGCAAGATCATAGTGATGCATAGCAATGAGAGGGGAGAGTATTGTCCACGTACCCTCATAGACCGAAAGCGGAAGCGCTAGCACAACGCGGTTGATGTAGCCGTACATCTTTACGATCCGACCGATCAAGTACCGAACACGTTTAGCCCGATGACGTCCCTCAAACTCTGATCCAGCCGAGTGTTGAGGGAGAGTTTCGTCAGCACGACGACGTGGTGGTGATGATGATGTTCTACCAACGCAGGGCTTCGCCTAAGCACCGCTACAGTATTATCGAGGTGGACTATGGTGGAGGGGGGCACCGCACACGGCTAAAAGATCAAACGATCAATTGTTGTGTCTCTAGGGTGCCCCCTGCCCCTGTATATAAAGGAGCAAAGGGGGGTGTGGCCGGCCAGGAGAGGGTGCGCGCCAGGAGGAGTCCTACTCCCACCGGGAGTAGGACTCCCTCCCTTTTCCTAGTTGGATTAGGACTTGGGGGGGGGGAAGGGGTGGAGGAGAAGAAGGAAAGGGGGGGCGCCGCCCGCCTCTCCTTGTTCTTTTCGGATTAGGGGGGGCGGCCCTTGCCTTGGCCGCCTCTCCTCTCTTCCACTACGGCCCACTATGGCCCATTAACTTCCCCGGGGTTCCGGTAACCTCCCAGCACTCCGGTAAAATCCTGATTTCACCCGAAACACTTCCGATATCCAAACATAGGCTTCCAATATATCAATCTTCATGTCTTGACCATTTCGAGACTCCTCGTCATGTCCGTGATCACATCCGGGACTTCGAACAACCTTCGGTACATCAAAACATATAAACTCATAATATAACTGTCATCGAAACGTTAAGCGTGCGGACCTTACGGGTTCGAGAACTATGTAGACATGACTGAGACACGTATCCACTCAATAACCAATAGCGGAACCCAAATGCTCATATTGGCTCCCACATATTCTACGAAGATCTTTATCGGTCAGACCGCATAACAACATACATTGTTCGCTTTGTCATCGGTATGTTACTTGCCCGAGATTCGATCGTCGGTATCTCAATACCTAGTTCAATCTCGTTACCGGCAAGTGTCTTTACTCATTCCATAATAAATCATCCCGCAACTAACTCATTAGTTGCAATGCTTGCAAGGCTTAAGTGATGTGCATTATCGAGAGGGCCCAGAGATACCTCTCCGACAATCGGAGTGACAAATCCTAATCTCAAAATACGCCAACCCAACAAGTACCTTCGGAGACACCTGTAGAGCACCTTTATAATCACCCAGTTACATTGTGACGTTTGGTAGCACACAAAGTGTTCCTCCGGTAAACGGGAGTTGCATAATCTCATAGTCATAGGAACATGTATAAGTCATGAAGAAAGCAATAGCAACATACTAAACGATCGAGTGCTAAGCTAACGGAATGGGTCAAGTCAATCACATCATTCTCCTAATGATGTGATCCCGTTAATCAAATGACAACCCATGTCAATGGCTAGGAAACTTAACCATCTTTGATCAACGAGCTAGTCAAGTAGAGGCATGCTAGTGACACTCTGTTTGTCTATGTATTCACACATGTATTATGTTTCCGGTTAGTACAATTCTAGCATGAATAATAAACATTTATCATGATATAAGGAAATAAATAATAACTTTATTATTGCCTATAGGGCATATTTCCTTCAGGGTCCAAGTCCTCTGGATCACGCTCGTTCCAAAAATCACGTTCCCGAAGGTTTTATTCCATTTGGACTCCTTTGATATTCTTTTTCTGCGAAACTCTGAAATAGGCAAAAAACAGCAATTCTGGGCTGGGCCTCCGGTTAATAGGTTAGTCCCAAAAATAATATAAAAGTGTATAATAAAGCCCAATAATGTCCAAAACATGATATAATATAACATGGAACTATAAAAAATTATAGATATGTTGGAGACGTATCAAGCATCCCCAAGCTTAATTCCTGCTCGTCCTCGAGTAGGTAAATGATAAAAACAGAATTTTTGATGTGGAATGCTACTTCGCATAATTTCAATGTAATTATCTTAATTGTGGTATGAATATTCAGATCCGAAAGATTGAAGACAAAAGTTTAATATTGATATAGAAATAATAATACTTCAAGCATACTAACTAAGCAATTTTGTCTCTTCAAAATAACATGGCCAAAGAAAGTTATCCCTACAAAATCATATAGTCTGGCTATGCTCCATCTTCACCACACAAAGTATTTAAATCATGCAAAACCCCGATGACAAGCCAAGCAATTGTTTCATACTTTTGGTGTTCTCAAACTTTTTTAATCTTCACGCAATACATGAGCATGAGCCATGGACATAGCACTATATGTGGAATAGAATGGTGGTTGTGGAGAAGAGAAAAGGGGAGAAGATAGTCTCACATCAACTAGGCGTATCAATAGGCTATGGAGACGCCCATTAATAGATATCAATGTGAGTGAGTAGGGATTGCCATGCAACGGATGCACTAGAGCTATAAGTATATGAAAGCACAACAAAAAGAACTAAGTGGGTGTGCATCCAACTAGCTTGCTCACGAAGACCTAGGGCATTTTGAGGAAGCCCATCGTTGGAATATACAAGCCAAGTTCTATTATGAAAAATTCCCACTAGTATATGAAAGTGATAGCATATGAGACTCTCTATCATGAAGATCATGGTGCTACTTTGAAGCACAAGTGTGGAAAAAGGATAGTAGTATTGCCCCTTTTTATTTATTTATTTATTCTTTTTTTGGGCCTTCTTTTTTTATTTGGATTTTCTATTTTTTATTGGGACAATACTCTATGAATTATGATAATCACACTTCTATTTATTTACAACTCAATGATTACAGCTCGATACTAGAACAAAGTATGACTCTATATGAATGCCTCCGGCGGTATACCGGGATAGTGATGATGCATGAGTGACTTATATGAAAGAATTATGAACGGTGGCTTTGCCACAACTAAAATGCCAACTACATGATCATGCGAAGCAATATGACAATGATGGAGCGTGTCATAGTAAACGGAAGGGTGGAAAGTTGCATGGCAATATATCTCAGAATGGCTATGGAAATGCCATGATAGGTAGGTATGGTGGATGTTTTGAGGAAGGTATATGGTGGGTGTATGATACCGGCGAAAGGTGCGCGGTATTAGAGAGGCTAGCAATGGTGGAAGGGTGAGAGTGTGTATAATCCATGGACTCAACATTAGTCATAAAGAACTCACATACTTATTGCAAAAATCTATTAGTTATCGAAGCAAAGTACCACGCGCATGCTCCTAGGGGGATATATTGGTAGGAAAAGACCATCGCTCGTCCCCGACCGCCACTCATAAGGAGGACAATCAATAAATACATCATGCTCCGACTTCTTAACATAACGGTTCACCATACGTGCATGCTACGGGAATCACAAACTTCAACACAAGCATTTCTAAAATTCACAACTACTCAACTAGCACGACTCTAATATCACCATCTCCATATCTCAAAACAATTATCAAGTTTCAAACTTCTCATAGTATTCAACACACTCATAAGATTTTTTTATTAATCTTCAATGCCTAAAATAATTAAAGCAAATTACCACACTATTTTGTAGGACTCTCAAAATACTCTAAGTGAAGCATGAGAGAACAAAAGTTTCTATAAAACAAATCCACCATCGTGCTCTAAAAGATATAAGTGAAGCACTAGAGCAAAAACTATATAACTCAAAAGATATAAGTGAAGCACATAGAGTATTCTAACAATTTCCGAATCATGTGTGTCTCTCTCAAAAAGGTGTGTGCATCAAGGATGATTGTGGAAAACTAACAAATAAAGACTCAAATAATACAAGATGCTCCAAGAAAAACACATATCATGTGGTAAATAAAAATATAGCTCCAAGTAAAGTTACCGATAGAAGAAGACGAAAGAGGGGATGCCTTCCGGGGCATCCCCAAGATTTGGCTTTTAGGTGTCCTTAGATTATCTTGGGATGCCATGGGAATCCCCAAGCTTAGGCTCTTGCCACTCCTTGTTCCATAATCCATCAAAGCTTTTGCCCAAAACTTGAAAACTTCACAACACAAAACTTACAGTAGAAAATCTCGTGAGCTCCGTTAGCGAAAGAAAACAAAACACCACTTCACGGTACTGTAATGAACTCATTCTTTATTTATATTGGTGTTAAACCTACTGTATTACAACTTCTATATGGTTATAAACTATTTTACTAGCCATAGATTCATCAAAATAAGCAAACAACACACGGAAAACAGAATCTGTCAAGAACAGAACAGTCTGTAGTAATCTGCAGCTAACGCAAGTTCTGGAACCCCAAAAATTCTAAAATAAATTTCTAGACTTGAGGAATTTATCTATTAATCATCTGCAAAAATAATTAACTAAATATCACTTTCCAAATAAAAATGGTAGCAGTTCTCGTGAGCGCTAAAGTTTCTGTTTTTTACAGCAAGATTAAAAAGACTTTCCCCAAGTCTTCCCAACGGTTCTACTTGGCACAAACACTAATTAAACAAAAAAACACAACCAAAACAGAGGCTATATAAATTACTTATTACTAAACAGGAGCAAAAAGCAAGTAATAAAAATAAAATTGGGTTGCCTCCCAACAAGCGCTATCGTTTAACGCCCCTTGCTAGGCATCAAAGCAAGGATAGATCTAGGTATCTTTAGTTGGTAATTCTTTAATGAGACATCTATCACTCTTAGGAGTTTCTTTCTTTCTATTTATTATCAAACTTCTAGGCACAAAATCGAAAAAAATCATTAGTAGCAAACGGTTCCTTAATGATAGCAAAAAGATTGGGATGAATACTTATAGATTTGAGATCCGCAGTTTCCTTGCTAGAGGATTCACCCTTATTTTTAGGAACATACATAAGCTTGGCAATTTTAGTTGGAGGACTAGGAGTATTCTTTACGGAAGAAAAAGCGGTTCCAAGCTGGTAATGATACCCTCAAGTTTATCGATTCTAGTGGAATCCTGATTTATTCTTTCATTAACTATGGGTTCTTCTCCTTAATATTTTTTAAAGTGACTCCTACTTTAGATCCATATAGAGTAATCTGGTTGTGGATCTTTTAACCCAGATTTTCAATTAACTCTACGGTAGCAACTTTATTTTCAATAATTTCAAGTTTTTGCATTACATGCTCCAAAGTTAACATAGTTCCATTAACCAAAAGAGGGGGTGAGCCAAACAAATCTGTCATAGCATTATAAGAATCAAAAGTGTGGCTACCCAAGAAATTCCCTCCGGTAATGGTATCAAGGACATATTTGTGCCAAGGCATAATGCCTGCATAAAAATTGCGGAGAAGAATGGAAGTAGATTGCTTCCTGGTAGATCTATTTTGAGCATTGCAAATTCTATACCAAGCGTCTTTTAGATTTTCTCCCTCCCTTTGCTTAAAATTAAGAACTTCATTTTCGGGAGACAACGAAGAAGATAGAGAACTAGCCATAATGACAATCAAGCAATCCGACACACAAGCAAACAAGAAACGGGAAAAAAGAGGCGAATAGAGAAAGAGAGGGAGGATGGAGAGAGAGAGGGCAAATAAAATGGCAAGGGTGAAGTGGGGGGAGAGGAAAACGAGAGGCAAATGGCAAATAATGTAATGCGGGAGATAAGGGTTTGTGATGGGTACTTGCTATGTTGACTTTTGCGTAGACTCCCCGGCAACGGCGCCAGAAATCCTTCTTGCTACCTCTTGAGCACTGCGTTGGTTTTCCCTTGAAGAGGAAAGGGTGATGCAGCAGAGCAGCGTAAGTATTTCCCTCAGTTTTTGTGAACCAAGGTGTCAATCCGGTAGGAGGCCACACACGAGTCCCTCGCACTACACAAACAAATAAACTCCTCGCAACCAACGTGATAAAGGGGTTGTCAATCCCTTCACTGTCACCTACGAGAGTGAGATCTGATACATATGATAAGATAATATTTTTGGTATTTTTATGATAAAGAGAAATAAAGATGCAAGTAAAATAAATGGCAAAGGAAATAACTAAGTATTAGAAGATTAATATGACGGAAAATAGACCCGGGGGCCATAGGTTTCACTAGTGGCTTCTCTCGAGAGCATAAGTATTACGGTGGGTAAACAAATTACTGTTGAGCAATTGACAGAATTGAGCATAGTTATGAGAATATCTAGGTATGATCATGTATATAGGCATCACGTCCGAGACAAGTAGACCGACTCCTGCCTGCATCTACTACTATTACTCCACACATCGACCGCTGTCCAGCATGCATCTAGAGTATTAAGTTCAAGAGAACAGAGTAACGCTTTAAGCAAGATGACATGATGTAGAGGGATAAACTCATGCAATATGATATAAACCCCATCTTGTTATCCTCGATGGCAACAATACAATATGTGCCTTGCTGCCCCTACTATCACTGGGAAAGGACACTGCAAGATTGAACCCAAAGCTAAGCACTTCTCCCATTGTAAGAAAGATCAATCTAGTAGGCCAAACCAAACTGATAATTCGAAGAGACTTGCAAAGATAACCAATCATACATAAAAGAATTCAGAGAAGATTCAAATATTGTTCGTAGATAAACTTGATCATAAACCCACAATTCATCGATCTCAACAAACACACCGCAAAAGAAGATTACATCGAATAGATCTCCACTAGAGAGGGGGAGAACTTTGTATTGAGATCCAAAAAGAGAGAAGAAGCCATATAGCTAATAACGATGGACCCGAAGGTCTGAAGTAAACTACTCACACTTCATCGGAGGGGCTATGGTGTTGATGTAGAAGTCCTCCGTGGTCGATACCCCCTCCGGCGGAGCTCCAGAAAAGGCCCCGAGATGGGATCTCATGGATACAGAAAGTTACGGGGGTGGAATTAGGGTTTTGGCTCTGTATCTGGTAGTTTGGGGGTACGTAGGTATATATAGGAGGGAGGAGTACGTCGGTGGATGATGTCTACTACACAACCTTCTTCTTGTAGACATTGTTGGGCCTCCAAGTGCAGAGGTTTGTAGGACAGTAGAAAATTTCTCTCAAGTGGATGACCTAAGGTTTATCAATCCGTGGGAGGCGTAGGATGAAGATGGTCTCTCTCAAGCAACCCTGCAACCAAATAAAAAAGAGTCTCTTGTGTCCCCAGCACACCCAATACAATGGTAAATTGTATAGGTGCACTAGTTCGGCAAAGAGATGGTGATACAAGTGGTATATGGATGGTAGATAAAGGTTTTTGTAATCTAAAAATATAAAAACAGCAAGGTTACTAATGATAAAAGTGAGCACAAACGGTATTGCAATGTGTTGAAACAAGGCCTAGGGTTCATACTTTCACTAGTGAAAGTTCTCTCAACAATAATAACATAATTGGATCATATAACTATCCCTCAACATGCAACAAAGAGTCACTCCAAAGTCACTAATAGCGGAGAACAAACGAAGAGATTATGGTAGGGTACGAAACCACCTCAAAGTTATTCTTTCTGATCGATCTATTCAAGAGTCCGTAGTAAAATAACATGAAGCTATTCTTTCCGTTCAATCTATCATAGAGTTCGTACTAGAATAATAATACCTTAAGACACAAATCAACCAAAACCCTAATGTCACCTAGATACTCCAATGTCACCTCAAGTATCCGTGGGTATGATTATACGATATGCATCACACAATCTCAGATTCATCTATTCAAACCAACACAAAGTACTTCAAAGAGTGCCCCAAAGTTTCTATCGGAGAGTCAAGACGAAAACGTGTGCCAACCCCTATGCATAGGTTCACGGGCGGAACCCGCAAGTTGATCACCAAAACATACATCAAGTGGATCACGTGATATCCCATTGTCACCACAGATAAGCACTCCAAGACATACATCAAGTGTTCTCAAATCCTTAAAGACTCAATCCGATAAGATAACTAAAAAGGGAAAACTCAATCCATTACAAGAGAGTAGAGGGGGAGAAACATCATAAGATCCAACTATAATAGCAAAGCTCGCGATACATCAAGATCGTACCACCTCAAGAACACGAGAGAGAGAGATCAAACACATAGCTACTGGTACATACCCTCAGCCTCGAGGGAGAAATACTCCCTCCTCGTCATGGAGAACGCTGGGATGATGAAGATGGCCACCGGAGAGGGATTCCCCCTCCGGCAGGGTGCCGGAATGGGTCTAGATTAGTTTTCGGTGGCTACGAAGGCTTCTGGCGGTGGAACTCCCGATCTATTCTGCTCCCCGAAGTTTTTAGGGTATATGGGTATATATAGGAGGAAGAAGTACGTCGGTGGATCTCCGGGCTGTCCACGAGGCAGGGGGCGCGCCCAGGGAGTGGGCGCGCCCCCCACCCTCGTGGGCAGCCCGGGACTCTCCTGGTCCATCTCCGATACTCCGTGGACTTCTTCTGGTCCAAAAATAAGTTTCGTGAAGTTTCAGGTCAATTGGACTCCGTTTGATTTTCCTTTTCTGCGATACTCTAAAACAAGGAAAAAACAGAAACTCGCACTGGGCTCTGGGTTAATAGGTTAGTCCCAAAAATCATATAAAATAGCATATAAATGCACATAAAACATCCAAGGTTGATAATATAATAGCATGGAACAATAAAAAATTATAGATACGTTGGAGACGTATCAGTGGAGCAACGTGGGCCCCACGAGGGTGGAGGGCGCGCTTGGGGGGTAGGCGCGCCCCCTACCTCGTGCCTTCCCGGTTGATGTCTTGACGTAGGGTCCAAGTCCTCTGGATCATGTTCGTTCCAAAAATCACGTTTCCGAAGGTTTCATTCCGTTTGGACTCTGTTTGATATTTTTTCTGCGAAACTCTGAAATAGGCAAAAAACAGCAATTCTGGGCTGGGCCTCCGGTTAATAGGTTTGTCCCAAAAATAATATAAAAGTGTATAATAAAGCCCAATAATGTCCAAAACAGGATATAATATAGCATGGAACAATAAAAAATTATAGATATGTTGGAGACGTATCAAGAACCTCTCCCCATCCAGGGGGGATGCCATGGAGGAGGAAGCACAAGGGGGGGGGGATCTCTCCTCCTCTCTCTCTCTCTCTCGGTGGCACCGGAGTGCCATCGGGAGGGGAATCATCGCCGCGGTGATCGTCTTCATCAACATCACCACCCTCATATCTTTTACGCGGTCCACTCTCCCGCACCCCGCTGTAATCCCTACTTGAACATGGTGCTTTATGCCACATCTTATGATCCAATGATGTGTTGCCATCCTATGATGTTTTGAGTAGATTTCCTTTGTCTATGGGTTGATTGATGATCTAGATTGGTACAAGTTGTATATTTTATTTTGGTGCTGTCCTATTGTGCCCTCCGTGTCGCGCAAGCGTGAGGGATTCTCGCTGTAGGGTGTTTCAATACGTTCATGATTCACTTATAGTGGGTTGTTTGAGTGACAGAAGCATAAACCCGAATAAGGGGGTCGTTGCGTATGGGATAAAGGGGACTTGATCCTTTAATGCTATGGTTGGGTTTTACCTTAATGATCTTTAGTAGTTGCGGATGCTTGCTAGAGTTCCAATCATAAGTGCATATGATCCAAGAAGAGAAAGTATGTTAGCTTATGCCTCTCCCTCATATGAAATTGCAATGACGACTATCGGTCTTGTTAACAATTGCCTAAGACAATTCCCCACACCGATCCATCATTATTCCACACTCGCTATTTATAATATTTAGTAATATATTCTAACTTTATGATAACACCCCCTACTTTTATATTTTAGCTCTCCGATATCATGCAAAGTTATCCACTTCATACCCACAACATAGTTTTATTTCTCGTTGCTAGTTGGAAGCAAACGTTCAGTGTACGTAGAGTCGTATCAGTTGCAGATAGGGCTTGAGAGAATATTGATCTTACCTTTAGCTCCTTGTGGGTTCGACACTCCATACTTATCACTTCCACCTTTGGAAATTGCTACGATGATTCCCTGCACTTGGGGATTATCAAGCTCTTTTCTGGGCCGTTGCCGGGGAGCAATAGCGTGGGGTTGATATTCTTGTGTATGCTTGTTTGCTTTCTTCACTAAGTAGATTTTGTTTTTCCTTTTTTGTTTCCGTTTATTTGTGGGTGAAACATACAATTTTTTTAAAGAATGAAAACACAAAAAAATAATTACTTGCCTCTCATGCCTAAAAAGTTTTTCAAAAAGAGAAGTGATTGGAAAGTTATGCATTGAAGAAGTGAGGGTCGACCTTGAGCACTCGTGTTCATGCTCACGGAAACAATGTAGAATTTTTCATGGAAGTTTCTCTGTAAATAATTATACCCTTATATATATATCCATTGTATTATCAAAATAATGTGCCAAGCTTTGGTTTTAGGATGATCAGATTGCTTGTTTACTATGTGCAGAACAAAAACAGAAACTTTGGTTGTAGCGTGTGATTTTACGTTTTTTACTGGAAATTCAAATCGGTATGAAAAAATTTTGCACATTACTTCTGTACAAATTTTTCAAATTTTCAAATTTATTTCATAATTTTTGGAGTTACAGAAGTTTACTATACCTCCAGATTACTACAGACTGTCCTGTTTTAGACAGATTCTGTTTTTCGTGTTTTGTTTGCTTATTTTGATGCATCTATGGCTAGTATCGGAGGGTATGAACCATAGAGAAGTTGGAATACAGTATATATAGTTCTAATATGAAATTGGAATGAGTTTGAAACAGTACCTAAAGGTAGTGATTTGCTTTATTATACTAACGGATCTCACAAAGTTTTGGTTAAAGTTTTGTGTGGATGAAGTGTTCGAAGAACGAGGAGTTACCGATGTGAGAAGAATAAAGAGAGCAAGAGCTCAAGCTTGGGGATGACCAAGGCACCCCAAGTAAATATTCTAAGGATACTCAAGCATCTGAGCTTGGGGATGCCCCAGTCGGCATCCCGTCTTTCTTCTTCAACAATTATCGGTATACCTCGGTTTTTGTTTTGTTCACATGATTTGTGTCCTTTGTGTTTTTCTTTTTCTTTAAGAACCATGATAGTATGAGATAGCCCTTCATTGATTTATAGAATGCTTCATGTGCTTCACTTATATCTTTTAAGTATGATCTTATACAATTGCTCTTTGTGCTTCACTTAAATTTTTTGAGTATGGCTTTATAGAATGCTTCGTGTGCTTCACTTATACATTTTGAGCTTGGATATTGATTAGTCTATATTAATTGAAGAACGCTCCATGAACTTCACTTATATCTTTTGGAGTATGAATAATACTATCATCTAAAGCGGGTTTCGAAGAGTGTCAACTTTAGGAACTAGTGATCCCGCCATTCTGAATGAGGAGAATTTTGCTTATGTGGAGAGTAGTAAAATTTCTATGCTCGTAGATCATGAAAAGAATGCTTTATGTGATGGTAATATTGTTGAACTCATTCATGATGCTACTGAAAATTATTATGAGGGAGGAATACATGCTTGTAGGAGTTGCAATAATATCAAGTTTCCTCTCTCTATGTGCTTAAAGTTTTGAAGTTATACTTGTTTTGCCTTCCTATGCTAGTTGATCCGTGTTCCCATAAATTGTGTGCTCACAGAATCCCTAGGCATAGTAAGCGGGTTAGGTTTAAATGTGCTAGTCATATTCTTCATGATGCTCTCTTTATGTTTCAATTCTTATCTTTTATGTGAGCATCATTGAAATCATCATGCCTGGCTAAAAGGCATTAAAGAAAAGCGCTTGTTGGGAGACAACCCAGTATTTACCCTTACTTTTTTGTGTGTTCTCATGATTAAGATATTGTATTAATCATGTTTTATAGCTTTTGTTTCAATACAGTGCCAAGTAAGACCTTTGGGAAGACTTGTGTGAAAGTTAATGTGATTTTGCTGTAAAAAATAGAAACTTTGCGCTCACGAGATTAGCTACCATTTTTTTTACAGAAGAGTGCGATTGAGTTGATTATTTTTTCAGAAGATTAATAGAAAAATTCCTCATGTCCACCAATTTATTTCAAATTTTTTGGAGTAGTAGAAGTATGGTTGGTGTTCAGATCATTACCGACTATTCTGTTTTTGATAGATTCTGTTTCATTGCATAGTTGCTTGTTTTCAAGTTTCTATGGCTTATATTTCTCAATATAAATTATAGAAATGATATGATACAACATGCATTGTGTGAGAACAATTATAAGCCGTGTCTTTGACAGTACCAAAGTGAATGGTTTACTCTTTATCATACTAACCTATCTCACGAAGTTTCGTTAAGTTTTGTGTGATTGAAGTTTTCAAGCTTTGGGTGAGATATTGATATGAGGAGAATAAGGAGTGGAAAGAACCTAAGCTTGGGGATGCCCAAGGCACCCCAAGGTAATATTCAAGGAAGACTAAAGCGCCTAAGCTTGGGGGTGCCCCGGAAGGCATCCCCTCTTTCGTCTTCAAAATTATCGGTATACCTTACTCGGAGCTATATTTTTATTCATCACATGATATGTGTTTTGCTTGGAGCGTATTTTCAATTTTACTTGCTGTTTGAATAAAATTATTGGATCTGAAATCTCGAATGAAAAAAAAAGAGAATCCTCCCATGGCTAGTTAATTATTTGACTACTTAGTGTCCTTCACTTATATTTTTTTGGAGTAGTTTGTCATTTACTCACGTGCTTCACATATATCCTATGAGTGAATGGTTGAATGAGTTGAATATCATAAATCTAAATTTATATATGTTTCATATGCTTATACCATGGGGAGTAATGACTTCACACAGAATAAGTATAGGTACTAAACTTATTGAAAGTTAGCAAACGTAGAATTGGTCACTTGAACAATTCATGAAAGAATATTGAAGGAAGAGAGATTTCACATATAAATATACTATCTTGGACATCTTTTGTAATTGTGAGCACTCATTAAAATATGACATGCTAAAAGGTTGATGTCGGACAAGGAAGACAACATAATGGGTTATATTTTCTTATATAAGAAATAAAGTATATTGTCTTGGATCATCCAACATGTTGAGCTTGCTTTTTCCCCCTCAGGCTAGCCAAATTCTTTGCACCAAGAAGAGATACTACTTGTGCTTCCAAACATTCCTTAAACCAGTTTTGCCATGAGAGTCCACCATACCTACCTATGGATTGAGTAAGATCCTTCAAGTAAGTTGTCATCGGTGCATGCAATAAAAATTTCCCTCTAAATATGTATGATCTATTAATGTGGAGAAAATAAGCTTTATATGATCTTGTGATGTGGAAGAAATAAAAGCGACAGACTGCATAATAAAGGTCCATATCACAAGTGGCAATATAAAGTGACGTTCTTTTGCATTAAGATTTTGTGTGTCCAACCATAAAAGCGCATGACAACCTATGCTTCCCTCTGCGAAGGGCTTATCTTTTACTTTTATCTTATACCCTTATGCAAGAGTCATGGTGATCTTCACCTTTCCTTTTTACATTTTATCCTTTGGCAAGCACATTGTGTTCGAAAGATCCTGATATATATATGTCCAATTGGATGTAAGTTATCATGACCTATATTTATTTACATTACCCTTGAGGTAAAAGGTTGGGAGGCGAATCTATAAGTCCCTATCTTTCTTTGTGTCTGATTAAAACTTTGAACCCATAAATATCACGTGAGTGTTAGCAATTATGAAAGATTAAATGATAGTTGAGTATGTGGAGTTTGCTAAATCAAAGCTCTGACATAGAACCTTCCTGAAAATAAGATGAATTGCAATTGTTTGATGACTGAGAATATAGTTTGTTAGTTTCAAGAAAGTTTATGATCTATACTTTAACATGTGAATAGCTTGTTACTTGATCATGAAAAGTTTTATGAAAATGAGCTACTGTTATGATATATAATGATGCTAGAAAAAGTGATTGGAACTATCATTGATGAAACTTATGCACTTGCTAGCATTCACACTTCATAAATTATTTCTTTTATCATTTACCTACTCGAGGATGAGCAGGAATTAAGCTTGGGAATGCTAATACGTCTCCAACGTATCTATAATTTATGAAGTATTCATGCTATTGCTAGAATTTTGTCTATTTTGGGCCTAGCCCAATAGCAGTTTCAGAAATTCTTAATAAATCCTAGAGGCCCACGCAGCCCATTCATGCAAGGCAAGAGGTGGAACTAAAGTTTAGTCCCACATTGCTAGTTTAGAGGGAGTTGGACCTCTTTATAAGTGAGGTTCTTTCCCCACTTGTATGAGCATGAGAACAAGAGGGACATCCGCGCGCGCTCCTCCTCCGCCGCCCGCCTCGCCACGCCACGCCTCGTCACGACGCGCCACGGGTTGCGGGAATGAGCCGAGCCGATGTACAGGAGAAGGGTGATAAGGTTTTTGGGGAGCGCTCAACACGACTACTGGCTGCTTCATCACGGATGATCCGGTCTCCGACGACTACTTCCTCGACGACATGGCAGGCGAGGACACCGACCCCAAGTCCAGTGCTTCTGCTGCTGCTGCCCCGTACGTGTTCTTCTCCTTTCTATTAGAGGTCCTGCTATAGTTCCTTGTTCTAGTATTTGCCCTAGATATGTTAGACTCTATTTCATATATGCAACTTGCTATACTGTCTGCTCTAGATATGTTTAGTTACAGTTCATATATGAAGATGTTGTTTACCTTCTCTTTGTCAAATCGCATGACTTGTTTTATCACTACTATACAGGTCATGCTTTATCTAGTATTTCTATTAATAAAATCATTCGGTAAATTGCTCATATTTCCAACAATCCAAAAACCTTATTATAGGCAATTTACACCAAGTGATTTTGCTGCTTCCATGAGACCTCCTATGTTTGAGGGTATCCACTATAAGAGGTGGCGCGTGAGAGCAGTCTTATGGTTTCAAACCATGAGTTGCTATGACGCCACTCTTGGCAAACCTGAAGGAGAGCTTGATGCTCAACAGGCACAAGCTTTTCAGAAAATGGATACTCTGTTTAAGGCTGCTCTCTTGAGTGTTCTTGGTGAGAACATAGTTGATGCTTATGCGTCAATTGATAATGGAAAAGATATGTGGGATGCACTCGAGGCCAAGTTTGGGGTCTCGAATGCAGGCACTAAGCTGTATATCATGGAGCAATTCTATGATTACAGGATGACTGAAGAGCGCTCCGTGGTTGAGCAAGCTCATGAGATACAGTCATTTGCTAGAGAACTTGAGCACTTCAGTTGTATGCTACCGGAAAAGTTTGTTGCCGGAGGTATCATCACTAAGCTTCCTCCTTCATGGAGGAACTTTGCTACCTTGCTGAAGCATAAGAGGCAAGAGTTTTTCGTTCCGGATCTCATTGGCACTCTTGATGTGGAAGAAAAGGCGAGATCAAAGGACACATGTGCTCGAGGTATTGAGGGAGGTTCTAGTGCCAATGTGGTATAGAAGCAGAACTTCCAGCCCCACAAGTTCAAGAACAAGGGCAAGTTTGATGGTAAAGCAAAGTTTTATGGGAAGAACAAGGCTGTCCAGCATAAGAACTTCAAGAAGAAGAATGACAAGAAGAAAGGTGTCTGTCATGTGTGTGGGGATCCTGATCATTGGGCACCTAGTTGCCCTAATCGCTATGACAAGCGTCATCCTGGGAAAGGTGGCAAGACCACTAATGTTGTCATTGGAGACACTGACATGAAGGATGTCGGGTATGGTATATTTCCCACTATTCTTTCAATATGTCATTCTCCTGATTGGTTGATTGACACGTGTGCTAATGTGCTTGTATGCGGTGATATTTCCATGTTTTCATCTTATCAGACCGGAGGGACTTCAACCGTGCTGATGGGCAACAGTTCAAGTGCTTCTGTTCGTGGTGTTGGTACGGTCAATCTGAAGTTTACTTCGGGGAAGATCGTGCGGCTGAATAACGTGCATTATGACCCCTCCGTCAATAAAAATCTTGTTAGCGGATCTCTTCTGTGTAGAGATGGCTACAAGCTTGTCTTTGAGTCGAATAAATTTGTAATATCCAAGTATGGAACCTTTGTTGGTAAAGGCTATGAGTCAGGAGGCCTGTTTCGTTTATCCTTATCAGATGTTTGCAACAAAGTTGTTAATCATATTTGCAACAATAGTGAATCCAATGTGTGGCATTCACGTCTCTCTCATGTTAATTTTGGTTGCATGTCGCGACTAGCGAAGTTGAACTTAATCCCTAGTTTCACCACTATCAAGGGATCTAAGTGTCAAGTTTGTGTGCAAGCTAAGCAACCTCGTAAGTCTCACACGACTGCGGAAACGAGAAATCTTGCACCAGTAGAGCTCATACATTCAGATCTATGTGAAATGAATGGTGTTTTGACAAAAGGTGGAAAGAAATATTTCATGACGTTAATTGATGACTCCACTAGATACTGCCGTGTGTATCTTCTAAAATCTAAGGATGAGGCTTTGAACTTCTTCAAGATCTATAAAGCTGAAGTGGAAAACCAACTTCATCGGAAAATCAAGAGGCTTAGGTCCGACCGTGGTGGAGAGTATTTTTCCGATGAATTTGATGCTTTGTGTGCGGAACATGGTATAATACATGAGAGGACGCCTCCCTATTCACCTCAGTCAAATGGGGTGGCCGAAAGAAAGAACCGTACTCTAATTGATTTGGTTAACGCCATGTTAGACACATTGGGTCTCTCCAAGGCATGGTGGGGGGAGGCGATATTGACGGCATGTCATGTCCTAAACCAATTTCCCACAAAGAACAAAGAGATAACTCCATTCGAGGAATGGGAGAAGAAAAGGTTAAAACTCTCTTATCTACGAACATGGGGTTGTTTGGCGAAAGTCAATGTTCCAATTCCAAAGAAGCGGAAGCTTGGACCAAAGACTGTGGATTCTGTTTTCCTGGGATATGCTTTTCATAGCATTGGCTATAGATTCTTGGTTTTAAAACCTGAGGTACCTGACATGCATGTCGGTACGATCATGGAGTCGAATGATGCGACTTTCTTTGAAGATATCTTTCCCATGAAGGATATGGCTACCTCATCTAATCAGGAGATGCCTAGTTCATCGAATCAGGAACCAGTTACAATTACCAAACCTGCCATTTCGATAGAACACTTTGAAAGTCCCGTGGAGGAGAACAATGAAGTTCCTACTAGGAGCAAGAGACAGAGGACTGCAAAGTCCTTTGGTGATGATTTTCTTGTGTATCTCATAGATGACACTCCCAGTTCTATTTCAGAGGCCTATGCATCTGAAGATGTTGACTATTGGAAGGAAGCAGTTTGTAGCGAGATGGATTCCATCTTGGCGAATGAAACTTGGGAGATAACTGATCGTCCTTATGGGGGCAAACCTATAGGATGCAAATGGGTATTCAAGAAGAAGCTTAAGCCTGATGGTACTATTGAAAAGTACAAGGCTCGGCTTGTGGCTAAGGGTTATACCCAAAAGGAAGGCGAAGACTTCTTTGATACTTACTCACCTGTGGCTCGACTGACCACTATTCGAGTTATACTTTCACTAGTTGCCTCGCATGGTCTTCCCGTTCATCAAATGGATGTTAAGACTGCTTTCCTAAATGGAGAGTTGGACGAGGAAATTTATATGGAACAACCAGATGGGTTTGTACTAGATGGTCAGGAAGGAAAAGTGTGCAAGTTGCTGAAGTCTTCGTATGGACTCAAGCAAGCACCCAAACAGTGGCATGAGAAGTTTGAAAGAACTTTAATAGCTGCAGGCTTTGTTGTGAACCAAGCTGACAAATGTGTGTACTATCGCCATGATGGGGGCGAGGGAGTTATCCTTTGCTTGTATGTTGATGACATACTGATTTTCAGAACAAATCTGAATGTTATTAAGGAGGTCAAGAATATCCTATCTCGCTGTTTTGAGATGAAGCATTTAGGAGTGGCTGATGTCATTCTGAACATTAAGTTGTTGAGAGACGATGATGGTGGGATTACATTGCTTCAATCTCACTATGTGGAAATATCTTGAGTCGCTTTGGCTATAGTGACTGCAAGCCCTCTCCAACACCTTATGATGCAAGTGTGTTACTTCGAAAGAATCGAAGAATTGCTAGAGATGAATTGGAATATTCTCAGATTATTGGCTCGCTTATGTACTTAGCCAGTGCTACAAGACCTGACATCTCTTTTGTTGTTAGCAAACTGAGTCAGTTTGTCTCAAAACCAGGAGATGTGCATTGGAAAGCTCTAGAGAGAGTTTTGCGTTATTTGAAAGGCACTGCAAATTATGTAATTCACTACACCGGGCACCCAAAGGTGCTCGAAGGGTATAGTGACTCAAACTAGATCTCAGATGCTGATGAGATAAAGGCCACGAGCGGATATGTATTCACTCGTGGAGGTGGCGCTGTTTCTTGGAAGTCTTGCAAGCAGACCATCTTAACGAGGTCAACAATGGAAGCAGAACTCACAGCACTAGATACAGCTATGGTCAAAGCAGATTGGCTTCGTCGGCTCTTGAATGATTTACCGGTTGTTGAGAAACCTGTACCGGGTATCCTTATGAACTGCGACAATCAAACTGTGATCACGAAGTGAGCAGCTCAAAGGATAACATGAAGTCATCAAGACACGTTCAGTGAAGGTTAAGTCTGTCAGGAAAATGAAAAACTCCGGAGTTATTGCATTGGATTATATCCAAACGTCTAAAAATCTGGCAGATCCTTTTACTAAGGGTCTATCACGTAATGTGATACATAATGCATCGAGGGAGATGGGTATGAGACCCACAATATGAGTTGTTCACAGTGGTAACCTATTCTTTGTGATCGGAGATCCCGTGAATTAGATGTGGAAGACAAGCTTTTGGTCAACTGAGAGGAGAGTATCCTTACTATTCACAATACCACTCCATGAAGATGCAATACTCTCCTAATCTGCATGGCAGGTTGATGTATATCTTAATGTGTTCTAAGTGGCTTATTTAAGCAAAGATGTTATC
The DNA here is from genome assembly GCF_003073215.2 of Triticum urartu. Lineage (NCBI taxonomy): Eukaryota > Viridiplantae > Streptophyta > Magnoliopsida > Poales > Poaceae > Triticum > Triticum urartu. The sequence continues at coordinate 635,779,351 of NC_053024.1, read as the reverse complement.
CTACAGAACATCTTTTGAAGAACACACCTATATGAGTCTGATTGTCAAACGTCGCAATCTATGAGAGTAGGGTTCTCTCTAGTAAACTCATGAAAGGTCACGGAGTATGACGCATAAGCTCCACCCGCGGGGAAGACCCACGGTAGCCACGTATCGGTCAAGGCTTTATGTGAAGCTAGATTCGCAGAAAACTTGCATTTCAAGGCCCAGCCCACTGTTCAAGTTGCTTATTAGTGTAGCATAGAGTTCTAGGTGGAAGTTCAACTTAACAGTCTCCACTGCAGTACCGGTATATAAAACAGTGTTTTGGAACCAAAGGCAATTTTTGTGTGCCTCTGGGATCTGGTGGGGGTTTGCTGGAATTTTGTCTATTTTGGGCCTAGCCCAATAGCAGTTTCAGAAATTCTTAATAAATCCTAGAGGCCCACGCAGCCCATTCGTGTAAGGCAAGAGGTGGAACTAAAGTTTAGTCCCACATTGCTAGTTTAGAGGGAGTTGGACCTCTTTATAAGGGAGGTTCTTTCCCCGCTTGTATGAGCATGAGAACAAGAGGGACATCCATGCATGCTCCTCCTCCACCGCCCGCCTCGCCATGCCATGCCTCGTCACAACGCGACGCGCCATGCCGCGGGTTGTGGGAATGAGCCGAGCCGATGTCTAAATTTTTGCCACGCACTACGGGTATACGAAAGGTCACATGGAAGCTGAAAAGATTTTTGTGAAAGTGGAGTTCGAATGTGAACGGTGCAGCCCTTCGGCTGCTAGCTGTTCGCTTCATCTCCGTCTCTTCGTTTCACCTCCCGTCGCTGCCCTCTCGCCTCCTTCTCTTGCGCCTATAAAAGGGAGGTCACTCCTCCTAGAGAGATGCACCAGAACTACTCCTTCCCTCGCCATTGGTTCCATTTCTGAGTTGCTGCTGTCTTCCTCATCCCGGCTTGCGGCGTGCACCACACGTCGGGACAGTAGGCCTCCGAAACCGCACCTTTTGAGTCCTGTACGGGATAAGGGTGATAATGTTTTTGGGGAGCGCTCAGCGCGACTACTGGCTGCTTCATCACGGACGATTCGGTCGCCAACGACTACTTCCCCAACGACGACTTATTCCCGACGTCCACGACCTCCTCGACGACATGGCAGGCAAGGACACCGACCCCAAGTCCAGCGCTTCTGCTGCTGCTGTCCCGTACATGTTCTTCTCCTTTCTATTAGAGGTCCTGCTACAGTTCCTTGTTCTAGTATTTGCCCTAGATATGTTAGACTCTATTTCATATATGCAACTTGCTATATTGTCTGCTCTAGATATGTTTAGTTACAGTTCATATATGAAGATGTTGTTTACCTTCTCTTTGTCAAATCGCATGGCTTGTTTTATCACTACTATACTGGTCATGCTTTATCTAGTATTTCTGTTAATAAAATCATTCGGTAAATTGCTCATATTTCCAACAGCTATTATATTATCAACCTTGGATGTTTTATATGCTATATTATATGATTTTTGGGACTAACCTATTAACCTAGTGCCCAGTGCCAGTTTCTGTTTTTTCCTTGTTTTTGAGTTTTACAGAAAAGGAATACCAAACAGAGTCCAATTGACGTGCCAATTTTTGACGATTTTTTATGGACCAAAAGAAGACCCCGGAGTAAAAGAGTTGGGCCAGAAGAGTCTCGGGCCGTCCAGGAGGGGGGGGCGCCTCCCCCGGCGCATGGGCCTACCTCGTGGACAACTCGGGCATCTCCTTGACGTCAGACCGACGCCAAAAATTCCTATAAATACAGAAACCTCCAGAAAATAATCTAGATCGGGAGTTCCGCCGCCGCAAGCCTCTGTAGCCATGAGAAATCAATCTAGGCCCTCTCTGGCACCCTGCCGGAGGGGGCCATCATCACGGGAGGGCATGGATGGGGATCCCGGAGGAGCCATCATCATCATGAAGGCCAAGGACCAGAGGGAGAACCTCTCCCCATCCAGGGGGGAGGCCATGGAGGAGGAAGCACAAGGTGGAGAACCTCTCCTCCTCTCTCTCTCTCGGTGGCACCGGAGTGCTATCGGGAGGGGAATCATCGCCGCGGTGATCGTCTTCATCAACATCACCGTCCTCATATCTTTTACGCAGTCCACTCCCCCTCACCCCGCTGTAATCCCTACTTGAACATGGTGCTTTATGCCACATATATGATCCAATGATGTGTTTCCATCCTATAATGTTTTGAGTAGATTTCCTTTGTCTATGGGTTGATTGATGATCTAGATTGATACGAGTTGTATGTTTTATTTTGGTGCTGTCCTATGTGCCCTCCGTGTCGCGCAAGTGTGAGGGATTCTCGCTGTAGGGTGTTGCAATACGTTCATGATTCGCTTATAGTGGGTTGTTTGAGTGACAGAAGCATAAACCCGAGTAAGGGGGTCGTTGCGTATGGGATAAAGGGGACTTGATGCTTTAACGCTATGGTTGGGTTTTACCTTAATGATCTTTAGTAGTTGCGGATGCTTGCTAGAGTTCCAATCATAAGTGCATATGATCCAAGAAGAGAAAGTATGTTAGCTTATGCCTCTCCCTCATATGAAATTGCAATGACGACTATCGGTCTTGTTAACAATTGCCTAAGACAATTCCCCACACCGATCCATCATTATTCCACACTCGCTATTTATAATATTTAGTAATATATTCTAACTTTATGATAACAGCCCCTACTTTTATATTTTAGCTCTCCGATATCATGCAAAGCTATCCACTTCATACCAACAACATAGTTTTATTTCTTGTTGCTAGTTGGAAGCAAACGTTCGGTGTACGTAGAGTCGTATTAGTGGCAGATAGGGCTTGAGAGAATATTGATCTTACCTTTAGCTCCTTGTGGGTTCGACACTCCATACTTATCACTTCCACCTTTGGAAATTGCTACGATGATTCCCTGCACTTGGGGATTATCATGAACCTCAACACTCATCGGACTGCATACATCAGTATGTATTATTTCCAACAAGTCTGTTGCTCGCTCCATTGTTCTGGAGAATGGAGTCTTAGTCATCCTGCCCATGAGGTATGGTTCGCAAGCATCAACTGATTCATAATCAAGTGATTCCAAAAGCCCATCAGCATGGATTTTCTTCATGCACTTTACACCAATATGACCTAAACGGCAGTGCCACAAATAAGTTGCACTATCATTATTAACTTTGCATCTTTTGGCTTCAATATTATGAATATGTGTATCACTACGATTGAGATTCAATAAACCATTCATCTTAGGTTGTATGACCATTGAAGGGTTTAATCATGTAAACAGAACAACAATTATTCTCTGACTTTAAATGAATAACCATATTGCAATAAACATGATCAAATCATATTCATGCTTAACGCAAACACCAAATAACATTTATTTAGGTTCAACACTAATCTCAAAAGTATAGGGAGTGTGCGACGATGATCATATCAATCTTGGAACCACTTCCAACACACATCGTCACTTCACCCTTAACTAGTCTCTGTTCATTCTGCAACTCCCGTTTCGAGTTACTAATCTTAGCAACTGAACTAGTATCAAATACTGAGGGGTTGCTGTAAACACCAGTAAAGTACACATCAATAACATGTATATCAAATATACCTTTGTTAACTTTGCCATCCTTATTATCCGCCAAATACTTGGGGCAGTTCTGCTTCCAGTGACCAGTCCCTTTGCAGTAGAAACACTTAGTCTCAGGCTTAGGTCTAGACTTGGGCTTCTTCACTTGAGCAGCAACTTGCTTGCCGTTTTTATTGAAGTTCCCCGTCTTCCCTTTGCCCTTTTCTTGAAACTAGTGGTCTTGTCAACCATCAACACTTGATGTTTTTCTTGATTTCTACCTTCGTCGATTTCAGCATCACGAGGAGTTTGGGAATTGTTTCCGTTATCCCTTGCATATTATAGTTCATCACGAAGTTCTAGTAACTTGGTGATACTAACTAGAGAACTCTGTCAATCACTATCTTATCTAGAAGATTAACTCCCACTTGATTCAAGTGATTGTAGTACTCAGAAATTTTGAGCACATGCTCACTAGCTGAGCTATTCTCCTCCATCTTGTAGGCAAAGTACTGTCAAAGGTCTCATACCTCTCGACACGGGCATGAGTATGAAATACCAATTTCAACTCTTAGAACATCTTATATGTTCCGTGGCGTTCAAAACGTTTTTGAAGTCCCGGTTCTAAGCCGTAAAGCATGGTGCACTAAACTATTAAGTAGTCATCATACCGAGCTTTGTCAAACGTTCATAATGTGTGCATCTGCTCCTGCAATAGGTCTGTCACCTAGCGGTGCATCAAGGACATAATTCTTCTTGCAGCAATGAGGATAATCCTCGGATCATGGATCCAATCTGCATCATTTCTACTAACATCTTTCAACTTTATTTTTTCTCTAGGAACATATCAAAAAATAAACGGGGAGCTACATCACGAGCTATTGATCTACAACATAGATATGCAAATACTATTAGGACTAAGTTCATGATAAATTTAAGTTCAATTAATCATATTACTTAAGAACTCCCACTTAGATAGACATCCCTCTAATCATCTAAGTGATCATGTGATCCATATCAACTAAACCATGTCCATCATCACGTGAGATGGAGTAGTTTTCAATGGTGAACATCACTATGTTGATCATATCTACTAAAAAATTCACGCTCGACCTTTCGGTCTCAGTGTTCCGAGGCCATACCTGCATATGCTAGGCTCGTCAAGTTTAACCCGGGTATTCTGCGTATGTAAAACTGTCTTGCACCCTTTGTAGATGAACGTTGAGCTTATCACACCCGATCATCACGTGGTGTCTCGGCACGACAAACTTTGGCAACGGTGCATACTCAGGGAGAACACTTTTACCTTGAAATTTAGTGAGAGATCATCTTATAATGCTACCGCCGAACTAAGCAAAATAAGATGCATAAAGGATAAACATCATATGCAATCAAAATATGTGACATGACATGGCCATCATCATCTTGTGCTTTTGATCTCCATCTCCAAAGTACCGTCATGATCTCCATCGTCACCAGCATGACACCATGATCTCCATCATCTTGATCTCTATCAATGTGTCGTCACATGGCCGACTCACCAACTATTGCTTTTGCAACTATTGCTATCGCATAGCAATAAAGTAAAGCAATTACATGGCACTTGCATTTTATGCAATAAAGAGACAACTATAAGGCTTCTGCTAGTTGCCGATAACTTTAACAAAACATGATCGTCTCATACAACGATTTATATCTCATCACGTCTTGACCATATCACATCACAACATGCCCTGCAAAAACAAGTTAGACGTCCTCTACTTTGTTGTTGCAAGTTTTATGTAGCTGCTACAGGTTGAGCAAGAATCGTTCTTACCTACGCATCAAAACCACAACGATAGTTCGTCAAGTTAGTGCTGGTTTAACCTTGTCAAGGACCGGGCGTAGCCACACTCGGTTCAACTAAAGTTGGAGAAACTGACACCCTCCAACCACCTGTGTGCAAAGCACGTCGGTAGAACCAGTCTCGCGTAAGCGTACGCGTAATGTCGGTCCGGGCTGCTTCATCCAACAATACCGCCGAACCAAAGTATGACATGCTGGTAAGCAGTATGACTTGTATCGCCCACAACTCACTTGTGTTCTACTCATGCATATAATATCTACGCATAAACCTGGCTTGGATGCCACTGTTGGGGAACGCAGTAATTTCAAAAAAAATCCTATGCACACGCAAGATCATGGTGATGCATAGCAACGAGAGGGGAGAGTGTCATCCACATACCCTTGTAGACCGTAAGCGGAAGCATTATGACAACGCAGTTGATGTAGTCGTACGTCTTCACGGTCGACCTATCCTCAGTACCGAACGTACGGCACCTCCGCGATCTACACACGTTCAGCTCGGTAACGTCCCGCGAACTCACGATCCAATAGAGCTTCGAGGGAGAGCTTTGTCAGCACGACGGTGTGATGATGGTGTTGATGAAGCTACCGACGCAGGGCTTCGCCTAAGCACCGCTACGATATGACCGAGATGAATTATGGTGAAGGGGGGCATCGCACATGGCTAAAAAGATCAATGATCAACTTGTGTGTTCTGGGGTGCCCCTGCCTGAAGGAAATATGCCCTAGAGCAGTGGCGAGTCTAGAACAAAATTGGAGGGTGGGCTCAAAGTTAACGGCGGAAAAAATGAAATGTTCCTTTCAAGAGAAACAACATCATCTCGTAATTCTTTTATCCAAATGAGCTAAGAATATCACAGAATACTACTGGAAGCATCTAGTGTTGACTCTAATTGTTTTGGGATTTTTGAAAAATATTAAATTTTGAGCTGAAATTTGAATTTGTACAGCTAAATAACCATTATCTCCTTGTCCTTTTGCCAAAATGTAATCAAACTTTCCCAGAGTACTAACTAAAACATGCGGTATTCATTTAAGCATACCAGAAAGGTTCATACAATTCACAGACCAGGGCATCAAAGTACGAGAGAAGCAATAACAAAAGACAATGAGATGTTGCTTCTTACTATAGGTCAGTACTGCTACTGGTATTGTAGTTATAGAATAGCTTCACACCAAAATATAGATATGTATGCCCAAGATCCCTCGCTCAAGTCACCAACCACAGGCCGTCTGTCCAAATTAGCACACTTGTTAGTGATACAACAATAATTCATGCACATGTAAGTATTAAAACTAGTAACACTAACATATATACCTCTAAGGAATCACATTAAACTCATAAGGCAAATGTCCTTTCCGATCACTCATTTTCTGAAATTGTATCATGATTTTGTCATCGTGAATGCTTCTGAATATCTCTTTCTCACAATAGCACACCATTAAATCATTTAGTCAATCATCTGATAGTTTGTTGCGCAAATCTGTCTTGATGATCTTCATTGCTGAAAATATTCGCTCAACTGATGAAGTTGCTACAGGAAGAATGAGTGTCAACTCAATGAGGCGATATACCAAATGGAAAGTTGTGTGTTTCGTTGTTTCAACCATCAAATGAGCAAGTGTGGACATATCCCGGCATCCATTAAATTCATCACTTCTCCTAATGTTCATAAGGAATCTGGGGAGGTGTACTCTTAGCAACAACCGGTCAGCTTCGGTGAAGTCCTCATCATAAATTTCAGCAAGACGAATAAGTTTGTCAACGTCAAACTTTGCAAAGTTGTTTGCTGGATTAAGACAAGACATGCAAGCCAATAACTCAGTGGAAACTTCATTGAATCGGTGATTCATCTTGGTGATAGTTGCATCAATGGCAACATCGAATATGCTAACCTTGTAATAGTGAAGCCGAGTCACCTTATTCTTAGTGCGAACAGATTGGCCCATTGTTCCAACAAGATCATCCATGTTTGGCACATCAATATCATGTGTTTCACAAAAGTTCTTGGCTTGGCAAAATAAAGGCTCCCAACCATTGTCCCTCATGTCCTGTAAGCTTTATTTCACATCCAAGATCAAACGCATGGCCTCAACAATATTTTGATTCTTCCTTTGCAAATCTTGGGATAGTTGATTTGTGTTGCTCAACAAGTTTATTAAGAAGAACATGATTAACACAAATTCAAAGCATTCCATGTTTTTAAGCAAACCTCTAGCTCCACCTTGGCATGTGTGTTCCCGAGCATTAGCCACAACAATTCCTAGCACATCCACCACAGCATTCCACATTGTGAATATACGAAGCAAGGTTTTGAGGTGTGAGCCCCAACGAGTATCTCCTGGTCTTGTTATGTTAGATTCTTGATGCAACCCGGTACCGGCTGAAATCTTTCCATTCTCCATCAAATCTAACAATTCATCTTGATGTTTGGCAAGTAATGCATCTTTCCTTTTACAAGATGAACACACTTGAGTCACTATCAAGGGAATATAATTGAAGAAATCAGCAATAGCAGGACTACATTGAGCAACGGTGACAACCACCAATTGTAACTGGTGAGCAAAGCAATGAACATAGAATGCATACGGTGCTTCATCTCTAACCAATTTTTGCAAACCATTGAACTCCCCTCTCATATTTGAAGCCCCATCATAACCCTGACCACGTAGCCTGGAAATTGACAAACCATGATATTCCAACACATCAACTAAAGCTTCTTTAATTCCAGCAGATGTGCAATCTGTGATGTGCTTAATGGCAAGGAATCTCTCTTGGAGCACTCCATGATCATCTAGAAATCTACGTGCATCACGAAATCAGATTAGTAAACATTACTAGTGCAATATAAAAACACTAAAAGATGGTATGTGTTACCTCAAAATCACCGCCATTTGCTCCTTTATTGAACAATCTCTAGCCTCATCAATAAGTATTGAGAAATTCTTATCTCCAATGTCATTCTTAATAACTTTGGTTACCTCCATCACACAAGCTGTAGCAAGGTCCTTTTGGATGTCAGAACAAATCATTTGTGCATTTCCAGCCCCCTTATCAAATGCATCCTTCACATCTTCCTTCTTGTCCTTATACCAGTCCAATAACTCTCTAAAATTGCCCTTGTTGATGGAA